>NC_092424.1:43038017-43233017 GCF_036169615.1 Heliangelus exortis
CTGATACCACCAGAAATACAGAAATCAAAACTTGTATTCAAAATACACACAACCAAAAATCAGAACTACTCTGGACACAAGATAATGCAAACTAGCCTTGCCAGAAATGAGCTGCAAAATACCTTCATTTTCTCATACAGTGAAACCCTGATAAAATCGCAACTGTTAAGGTCATACAGTATATCAGGTGGAATCACAGTCTTTAGAACTCCATTATTAATGCACACAACCTCACAATCAAAGAGGATAAGAGCACAGTTCCCAGATGCCAATGATTTGATCCTATCTTATTTGGCTGTTTACATTTAAATAATGTGGCCGTATAAATTTAAATAATAAGAACTACCAACAGATGGAATGCAGTGAAAAAATGTGCCTTCTATGAGACCCTGAACATATACTACACGGTGCTTTACAATTTATTTGAGCAGAGCTCATATAAAAAAAAAAAAAAAAAAAAAAAAAAAGAGAGACTCATTTCTTCTGCCATTATGGAAATAAAAGAACTAGTGCTTTAGTTCGTTGCTAGCACTGCCAAAGAAACATGCAGTTCTCTAACCTCCAGTACAATGTACCCATAAGGTACCAAGCATCAAAGCATATTAAAAGATATTAACTGCATATTTGCTTATGAACAAGATAAAAAGCTGTAGGGCCTCCAGGTTCTCAAGCTGTGAGTGGAACAGCTTTGCAATTTGCCTGCAAAACTGCATTTTGATCTTAATGAATATAAAATGGCTGCCATTAAAAGTAAAACAGATTATTTCAGGTCTTTTAGGGCCCATAGCTCTTTGACGGTCTTGGAGGGGCACTATGATCTTTCATTAAAATCTCACAGCAGGACTCCCTCACCAGCAAATCAAGCCTTGCAGTCGAGGAGATTGGCTACATTTAAAAGTAATTTTCAGAAATCTACACAGATTTTCAATTTGGTAATGAAAGCCATAAGAGAATGCAGGCAGCATTTTGTTGAATATTGTTACTAATCCAGTGCTCACATTCGTTAGAAATTAAACTGCCCTGTAACTATCACACTGATGGCAGCCTGCCATTTCGGCTCAGTTGTAATCTCTGTTTGTTAATGAGTAGCATGTGCTAATTGTTGTCAGCATCCCTGCCATTCATCCCTTCCACAACAACATATTTTACCTGCTGAAAGGTGTTACCTCTTGCACTGTCAGCATCCAGTTTAAGAAAAGAGATCTTGAAATAGTAGAAAAGAGGTCCAGTTTCATTTGGAATAGCTTGATGTTAAAGGTATACATTTTCATATTGATATTCAGACCTTCCTAGCACTTCATTCTGCATTTGCTACTTGTAACATTAATACATTAAGGAAATACGAAGAAAGATGCTGTACTCTATAATGGCACAGAGAACAACAGAGGTAAATTCTTTATATTGTAACATAAAGTAAGGGATGCAGCTTGCAGTAAAATGAAGTTGAAAGGTTTGAAAAGTTAGAGCGATCAGATCTCATTATATCAAACAATGCAATGGGAGGATTAAAACAAAACCTGACCTGGAGCTCTGATGAAAGTGGATTAGGACAAGAAATACTGACTGAAAAAATTATTCAGAGCTGATGACTGTGCTGCCCTCAGGTGGAAGGTCCTGTCAGGAGGAGAAGGCCTTCACTTCAAATGTAACCCCTCAAAAAAACCCCCAAAAAACAAAACACCACACACAAACAGCAACAAAAAACAACTCAAAACCTTCACCCTCAATGGATGCAACAAACTAAGATATTCAGAAGTGTGAGAATGACAGGTTATAATGCATGAATTCTCAAATAAACCAAATGTGAATTGAATTATGGCAGAAGAGAACAATTTTCATCTAGTGAATTGTAAATTGAGTTTGTTTCCAGTTCATATTTGAAATGCAAGGTTGATGCCTGGCTTTTCATTTTATTTTTTTAGCTGGGGGGTTTCTAACAGAAAATACTGATTTGAAATAACTAAAACCTTACTGAAGAGCTCTAGCACACGCACTGTGTCACTGACACATTCTCTGAAGCACATTTAGTATCGCTGCATCCAGTAGATCAGTTGTTCAACTGCCATAAGCAACAATATCATGTATTGCTACACGTCTAAAATTATTCAAATCAGTTTTGTACCCATACATAGGGTCTTTTGAAACAAAAAAATTTTTGAATATGCAGAAGCAATCTGAAGAAAGTGATATCACAGGGTGTCCTGACTAACGGAAAACCATTTTGTGAACTTATTTTATGTGCTCACTCATGAATGGAGTGCGAGGACTTTCCTTGGGGCTTTAAGGTATCCACAAAGTACTCATAACATCTCTACAATATCACGATACTTCTTTACTGAAGAGCAGCCAGCTAATCGGGGCTATAGCATCCCTCAGATTGCTCTAAATGGAGTCCAAAGCAGAAAATCAGCTACTTCAGTTGCAGAACACACACATGAGTGATTAACCACTACACCTAAGTAACTGGAAAGACAAAATATGAGGGATCAGCCTAATCTGTTGGAATATGAACTACTTTTTGGCCAGTTTCTTGCTTTTTTTCTTTGGCCACAATCAGGTAGCTGGAACACCTTTACATATAATTTCTCACTAGTTTTGGTTTTTACCATTTTAGTTTTGAGAACAGTTTCAAAAAAAAAACAAAAAAACCCCAACAAAACAAAACAACAACAACAAAAAAAAAACAAACAAAACCCAAAAACCAACCACAACAACAATAACAAAAAGACCCCCACAAAAACTCCCACAACAAAACCCATGACAAATGTGCTACAGGCTTGATTTCAGGATCTTATCTCCTATCTTTCATTGAACATTGTGGGGTTTTTATTCTTCTTGCCCCCTTCTACCATATTTGCTGTGACAGCAGTATCCTCATACAGGATGTTTCATTAGTGTATATAATATGGGCAGAGCGATGTGATGTTACCAGCTCCACCTAATACATATCAGCCCACAGAGTGACATATAATCTACTTTTTCTCCTGCAAGCTGGACCAAACTGGCAGAATTTACAGAGCAGCAGTTTTTCCAACCTAGAATGGGGACATCTCTAGTGATGCTTTGCTGAACTTGTCAGAAACACATGCTAGATTTGGTCTCACACCCAGTCTAGGCTACTCAGATGGGCAAACTGCCCAGGTTATAGCTGAACACTGGTGTGTTTGTCCTCACACCATAGGATGGTGAAAACTTTGTCTTTCCCCCTTGTCTTTCCCCTGTACACAGCAGCTCAACTGTAAACCCACACTTGCTTAGGATCTGGTGTCCAAGCTGTTCAGGATCCAGAGAGGATCATGTTTGAGTGCAGACAGTGCTCTCATCCATTTCTGAACTATATTGGTAAGGCTACACTGCAGCAGGTGACTTTCTGCTAACCAGTCTTGAACTGGCAGCAGAGTGACTGTGGTAATGTTCTTCTGATAGTACAATCCAGAAGCAATAAAAACATTGACATGGTACCTGGTGATGAGCTGTCTGAAAGGCTGTTACACAGCGGAGTTCAAATCAAGTCCAGGGCAGACACATAGATTTCAGTCACATCTTTACCTGCAGTGCAGATGGACCCCAAAAATACCTTGGCTAAATCCTACCATGCAAAGGTTCTCTCAGTGCAAGCTAAAAAAATGTCACGCAGATTTAGCACAGCATTACTACTGCACTCTGAATTCACAGCTTAGCTTGGTTCACGCAAATATCCCTCTGAATGGGGATGAGAGTAAAGGAACAGGTCTGCAAAGCAATGGTCCTACATGTTCCTAAGCATAAGGATAAATTTAACCAAATATTCCTAAAATTAGCAAATATTATTTTTCCTCTTAAAATTTTACTTTTTTGAAATCAAGTGGACCTAACTAAATCTTTGGTGTTTTGCACAAAAGAGGTATGCTAAATACTATACAGCACAAACAACAATACATTTTGGGAGACCTAGGAAAAAAGACATCTTTACATTTTTATACAAAGGCAAGTAAAAAGGAAGTGATTTTTTGTATGTATGTGTCATTTTTTAAGATAATTTGGCTACCAAAAGAAATATTAATTTTTATCTTATCATTATGAAGAAAAGGCATAAATTAGATTAATTTTCTAGTGCAACTTCCTAAATACAAAAACTGTTATATTGAATGTGGACTACATTTTTTAAAAGTGCTGAAAAAAAGACTGCATAGTTTGGAGGTTTTCCATTCTATATCTATTCTCTAATCCCTCTTTCCATTCACACATTTTGCATCCAGATGTTACTGCTAGTTGTGGAACTTGGTGAATTAGCTCAGGACTTTGAATGCCATTTCACATTCCTGAGGATACAGGCCCGCCTGAAGAATTAGCAATCCTAAGTATAGCATCTGGCAAACAAGGAGGAGGTGAAAACAGAAGCAGGGTCTTAAAGAATGAGAAGCTGGAAAGTCACAAACTTTTATAAATAAAAGTCTCATGTGGAGAGAATTTGAACAGAACAGTAGAAGAGAGTTAATAAAGCTGGGTTGCAACATGGTGTAATCCAACTCACATTTTATAAACACCAGATTTTGAGTTCCTCTTGTTTCCTACACCCTTTATGCAATGCCCTAGACCAAGGTTTTCTAAGCAGTCCTGTCAAGAAGGAAAACAACACAAACTAAAAATGATCCAAGGGTCACAGGTGTTTCGGAGGAATACGGCACCTTTCCAACACACACGCATTGCCTACACAATTGCTTATGCAGCCTCCCTGTGAACACTATCACTTTCTGCTTGATCTGGGCTACAAGTTTTTATTTGAGAATGGTCCCACTGAAGTTACGAAAACTCCAACATGACCAAATCGAACATTTTAGATTCAAGAGTTCACTTGGATTCACTCTGGATTAATAAATTCAGATCTTCCTTGGTGAAAGTTTGCTAGACAAGTCCCAGTCAAAGGGGACTACATACAGGATGTAGTCCTCACCTCAATGTAGTTTGTGGCCAAAATCAAACTTCAAGGGGTCAGAACTTTACCTTATAACTTGCCAAAAGAGAGATTGGAAAAATGTAGTATCAAATATCATTGAGACAGAACATTTCCTGGAGCTAAAAAAAAGCTACAAAATAAGAAATGTACCCTTACCTCACCAAAAGCAGCCTAACTCTGCCCTATATTTTTGTTCTATGATTAAAACAGCACAAAGAATTCTACATTCACCATCCGATATATGTCTTGATATATAATGGTGGATATTTTAAACAGAAACAGAAGAGCTGTTAGCCTAGTAAAATATCTTAAATATTTTTTCTGCTTGATCTCCTGCACTGAGTGGACCTCAGAATCATTCAAGCCAATAGCTTGCAGAACAAGTTCAAAGTCCACACTCTGACAGTGCTTACTTCCATTCCAAAACAAATTAATATTTTTGGATGTATTTCAAGATTGCTTTTTTTTCCTGCAACATAGTTGTCTGCAGACAGTCTAGCTTTTTTCTAACCTTATCTATTATTCACAAAAAGAATTACTGTTATTGAATCTAATACTTCTTTTCCCCAACTTCTTATGATCAAGGTGACTTATAAACAGCTGCAATAAAAATAGGAGGTTCCCTGCTCCCCCCCCCCCCCCCCCCATATACACACACACACACACACACATACAAGAGCATTCTCAGTAATGTTCCAGAGAGAGCAGAATGGCTAAAAGATATGTGACATTCATAGATTTCACCCCTGAAGCCACAAAAACACAGTGGCAATTTCTTCATTTGACCAAAATGAATGGTCATCACAGAAACAAATGTAAGTTTGGTATCACTGATTTGGCTGAGACAGCTTAGGGGCTTGAACTTAATAGACTTCCTCTGACAGATTAGGATCTTCTGGTACGTCTGCATCATCCTGTCACCGCAGATAGCCAAGTCCAAACCACAGACATGGGACTGCCCTTGATCCATAACCTTAGAATACGAAATAACTGGCTAAAGAATGTAATAAGACTCCCAAGGAAATACTTTGGAACACAGCATTCATCTTACTTGGTGGTATTTAAAATGGGAGGAGGGGAGTGGAAGGGCAGGCGGAGGAGGGAGGAAAAAAGATGACAATTAAGCATTAAGAACTAATTGATGCTTAAACAAAATTCCTAACAGTAAAAGCATTTCTATATTCCAAAGGACCAGGCAAAGCCATCCCTAAGAAGGGATTAACTACTATCAGATGATATTACGACTGGATTAATGGTGTTTCACATTCACTATATTTATATATATTAAAAAAAAAAAAAAAATCTCTTTTAAGGAGGATAGAAGTGATTTATACAAAACCAATAAGCAAAAAAAAAAAAAAAAAAGGATTCTATTTTTTAAAGCAACTTGATGGACAGTGTTCTCTTTATTTATACATTCTTAATTGAAGTAATTTTCCCTGCTTTGTCTGGAGCCAGGCCTTGCATTTCAATCCAATTGTTTCGAGAGTACCATAGCCCATGAAAAGAGTAAAGCAATGTATGACTCCAAAAATGATGTGTTATATTCCAGTGGAAATTTTAAGCTGTTCTTATTTTAGAGAATTGTTTTTGTAATAGATATACTAAAGGTGATCATTTAACTTTATTGCTAGTCATTGCTGACCGAAATAATTTGCCAGATGAAAGTAATTACTATGACTATATTACTTTTCTAACTTGTTCAGTGTATTGCAGCTCAGATATTCATAGTGTGAAATTCTGGATTCTCATTTGCAAAAGTCACATTGTTCTGTGCTTTGGCCTTTATTTTGTAAAGCCCATGCATGTTACCCAGCTTTTTCCCCAGCTGTGATTCTTATATCCACAAGAGGTTACAGAAAAACTCCAATCTAAATGTAGAATTGAGCAGATAAAGCTGAACAACATACTTAGTTGTTTGTGTTACAAATGAGAAAAAAGAATCTGCTTTGACCAGAACCAAAAGATGCAGGATTGTTTAAAAGGATGCAAGAAACAACTGAATTCCTCTTCAACATTAGTCACTACTAGCCAAAATTGTACATCAGAGAAAATAATTTGTTGAGACATCCTTAGGATTATACTCCCTGGAGATGGAAAAGAAGCCTGTGTTTCTCTCACAAAGTCTCCTCTGCTTGGAGTAGACTTCTTTCAATTCAAACCATAGTTATATATGTACAATAAACTTTTATAAATATTTACCATAATATCCATCTTCTTGGTTCTCCTGCTACTCTAACCAGCAGCCATGCTATCATAAAACAGGGGAAGTATCCTGCAGAAGTTGCAAGCAGATCTCTTTGTCTTTCTGGAAACAGCCATCCAAGAAGAGGCAAACAACACGAGAGAGTAGAAAAATATGCCAGACTCCACATTTCAAAATGCTACTCCTTCTACTTCACTTACAAGGTACATGTGGCATTTTGGGTTAAAGATGAGCTGTGGGTGCACAGATATTGGTGGAGTAGCTAGCAATGTATCTGACCCACTTAAAGGTTTTATCTTGCTGAAAGCATTCAGATATCTGGAAGAAACTAAGTACACCTAAGCAGTGTGAGAGGAGTCACCTGCATTACCAAACTCACTGAAAAAATCCATCTTTCAAGCACACACATAGCCTTTTTTTTTTTTTTTTAATTATTATTATTATTCCTTTTCCCACTTGCCATTAATTACCAGTATTAAAAAGTGGCAATTTTTCTGAGCAATGGAGTTGTAAGGCCAGGTAAAGGACATAATTTTCCAGCAAAAGTTGCTAATGTTCATTTTAAAAGTCATCATCTTTCCAATGGAAAGACTTGCACAGCAGTTACCACCATGATCTGTGACATCTTCTTCAGGAAATGGCACACCAGGCCCATTCATTGACACTGGATAAAGGTAAGACGATTTTAATTTTCTAACTGCTCTATAATCTACCAACCATTGTGAGCCCAAATACAGGTGCTTCAGGCTGACTGCATAAATTCTTACTGCATTCGGTAATGCTCTGCAAAAGGAGACAGAGTGTTGGCATAAAGAAAGGCAGGAGACAGCAGAGGGTTTAAAACCATGGTGAGGAACTTCTGTACACAGAATTTCTTTTGCTTAAGCTAATACCTCTCTGTTTCTTTGCCTTGAAAAAAAAATATCTTGGTTATCTGGAATGCTATGAATTAGGAATGTGGTTCAGCAGAACCAATCACAATGATCAAAAAGCAAAACCTCAGCCTTTTTTGTTACATTCTCTGCTAGGCTCCATTCATACACAACAAGGCCAGAAACAGAGTAGTGGAGGGTGTGTTTATAATGGTATTTCACACCAAAGTTTCTGTAGTCATTCAGTCTCCAAATATATGTCACTCTTTCTACTGTAAATATTTTGGTCTCAATCCTTAGAAGGTAGGACTTTAAATAAGCTTTTTTCCAGAAATATTTCCATCAGCTTTATTTGTTATTAAAGAAAAAAGGGAAGGTAAAATAAGATTTCTTACAAAAGGTAATTAAGCAGTATAATATACTAATAAGTGGAATGAACAATAAGGAATTATACTAAAATATGTGTCTTGTGCAGTAGAGGACTGGTGTTTCAGGAGATTAACAATTATGATCACCAGTCCTCTTCTGTTTCTGTAATACTCCACACAATCTTTTTTAAATTACTTTATTAACCTTTCCTCCTAGCACAGAAGTGCCCGATTATAGATAATATTTCAAAATCATCTGAGGTGTAAGTGTGTTTGATTTGCTCAGTAATTATTTGTCTACTTTATTACATTGACCAAGCACACAAGCTCCTTGACCAGTTTTATTTCAAGTCCAGTTAAGAACAGGGTCATATCATTTCATGTGATCACTCCCTTTGGGCCCTGGAATACCTGAAATTTCATACAGGATCTGTTAACTTGGGCATGAATCTCACACTTTAAAACAGGCAGAAAACAGTCAGCGTGCTGTCATTTAAGGTTAGAGGGCATGTTCCTAAAGGAAAGGTCTAGAGTACACATGAAAGAAGCTTTTTTATTCACTACAATACAGACCAAAGACATTTCAGTGCAGACATGCAAATTTACATTTCTAAACCTATATATTTGTCAACGTGTGCTCTTTCATGCTCCTTTTTTCCCAATGTTTCATAGATTATTTCAGTTTGGATCTGAAGTATTAGCCCACTACCAGCTCTACAACTATCAGCAGTTTCATGCTAACCATATGATGATCACAGAAAAACATGGATCTCTTAAAACACAGACCTGGAGAGAACAAGAAAACATGAAAATAAAAAATGCAACGAAAAAGTTTTGCTGCTCTAAATTTGCAGAACTGTAAGAAATGAAAATAATATTTACATTTTTTTAAAGATGAAAATGCAATGAGATGAAACATGGTACACAGTTTATTCCTGAGGGCCACCACTAGGATAAAAGCGTAAAGCCTGGGGACTTTGTTTACTGTCCACAATGAACAAATCCTGAAATTTCCATATGCAGCAGGTTTCTAAAGCTCTGTTAGTAATACTGTATATTGCTGGTCAACTCAGCCACCCATAGAATTACAGTGCAGGGTATGGATGCCAGTATTTTAGACCCAAAGTGAGCATAAAAAACACAAAGTAAAATTTGGTGTCAGCACAAAGTTGACAGCGAATGATTATAACAGCTTCGAAGCTTGAAAAAGAGTGTAAATAACTAGGATCCCCCGCGGGCTCACTCAGCCTGCATACATAACAACTGTGATGGACAGCCACCATGGCAAAGTATTAAAAAAAAAAAAAAGTCACTCTGCAAAGATGCAAAAAAATTCTGCTGCAACGAGTCTTAACTGTCATCTTTCTGACTAAATCAGCTACTTTTATAGAGAAAAAGTATCTATACTGTAGGGTGCACATTTTTGGTTCAGGCTGCTACTTTAACAGGTAAACCATTAAGATGTTTTTTTCAGAGCTAATAAGACCCAAGATTTTTTTTATTTTTTTAAAACAAATGATTCAAAGCTATATGTTACCAAGTCTTTCTTCTCAACCACCGCCCAATTAACTACTGTAAAGAGACAACCCAGACCACAGAGCAAAAGGATTTCAAACAAGGCATGTATGCATACATAAGAAAGAAAATGCTCTTATCCATCAACACAAATACTGGCACACTTTTTCCTTGTGATTTTTTTTTTTTTTCTCCTACATATGTGCATATAGAAGCATAATATGCACATGTAGTAATGGCTTTAAAGTGCTGGCAAATTGCAAGTGGGCAGAGGCACTGGGTCCTCAGCCTCTGTCAGACATGTGACAGCACTGTGATTATGGGGAGCCTTCAGAGTTCCAGGGCTGTAAGCTGGCAGTGAGGGAAACTGGAATTAGCAGCAAACACTAGCACATGCCTACAAACTACTACATTTTTAAAAGTCATCAGCAAGAATATTAGTTAATTACCTAGATCTCTTTTTTTCCCCCCCATTATTTATTCTATTTAAGCTTTCCATTTTGGATTAAAAAAAAAAAAAAATCACCAAACAATCAAAGAACAGTTATTGAAAGTTATTTTCTCTTTATCAGTTATTTTCTCTTTATCCATTTAGTTATATTTATCTGAGCTAAGTAGGCATTTCATTCAAAATCACCAAATAGGCCTTTGGCCATGGGGTTGTTTATTCTGAGAGCTTGATTTTAATTTAAGGTAAACAGGAGCTCATAAATATGACATAGTAAAGGCCTCTGTGATGGTCAGATAATATGTACTGAGAAAAGCAAGTACACATAGTAATAAGAGAAGAAAAATTCTCTCATGAGATACTAAAAAACACTATTAAGTTCATGGTGAGTTATGTAAAAACAGAACAACTCATTTTAAAAAGTACTAAATGTTCTGTTCCATCACTAACACAAAGAAAAGAGAACAGAATTCAACATCCTGTATATCGTGCTCAACAATTTGGTGAATCAAACATGTAAATTATGGTTTTATAATTTTATGAAGTGAAGAGTCACTGTTAGGTCCCTGAAAATCCTAACCATTTTCAAGGATGACCCTTAGCAAAGAGCTTACTTTCACCCATGTCTATTCAATCCTTATGCTTTGCTGGTGCTTTCTGATCTTTCTATTGCTGTTTATTCAGAAGATTGCCATTTCTTTCCTCACTTGAAAGGACAGCAATATCCAAAGGCCATTTCTGAAAGCCAGCACAGCTGCAAGTATTTATGTTAGGCCACTTTGTTTCCTTCGTGCTGTAAAAATGTGTCACTTACTTGAGATGTTCCCTCAAAAAACTAATTAGAGGATATGAATGGAGGGATAGGTTAAGCTTGTACAGAATTTTGCAATGTTATTCTGTTCATGGAAATAACAACACTTTGCATGACAGCTGACATGGATGAAATAGCAAATAAAGGTGGGCACCCAGTGATCTGCTTGTGAGCTGCTCAGTAGACCTTTCCTTTCAAATGACTGAGGAGACGAGCTCAGTGGATAGCCTTAAGTAGTTCCCTTGGATCTCAGCTTATCTGCATAAAAGTGGCTAAATAATTCCTAGCCTATTAAGCACAGCTTTTTAGCTCCTTTATAAGGAAACCAGATTTGTATGATTGAAGATATGGAAGTTTTGCCCGATCTCACAATGTTGCATGATCTGACCTCCTAGAGATGCTGTTCCAACCAAGAGGAGCTGATGCCAGGTTTAAAAAAGTGGGACAGTATTGGAACTGCCTTTGCTTTGAAACCAGTCTTACTAAATCCATCAACTGCAGGCAAGTTATTGCCTGCAATAACTTGGGCCAAGTTGTTTGGCCAACAACTTGGGCCAGAAGCCTTTGCAAAAGTCTAAGAAAGAATATCAGGATAAAGAAGCAGCAATATTAAACAGTTGGACTCAGCAAAATAGTAACTCTACAAAGTAAAATTCAAGGATGTCTTTAATGCCTCTTCCTAGGAGTGACCAACAGAGCAGCAAGTGAAGCCGTACTTCTTAGCCATGCTAAGTGAAGCCAGATTCATAATCTCACAGAAATAAAAGGCAGAACACTGGATATAGGAGATATTATTCCATAGCAGAATTAGCATAATCCAGCACATCAGAATATTAAAATTTAACAAGAATTCCAAACCATCCTTGTATCATCAGCACAGTTTTTTTTATTGGTTCAGCAGGATAGGTGTAATTGTATCAATATTTTAATGCTTGATGCATATTGTCTGTGATAAATTGCTTGCATAAATAAAAAGCACCAATATTCAATTGCCAATGAAATAATCGTGCATTCTAGATCTTTATTATATCATGCATTATTTAATTACAATAATCAGAATCCTTTTGAAGGTAAAACAAGATTAAAAAGGTTTTGTTTTATTGGATCTATATATTTGATTTACACTTTATATGTTAGCTTTGCATTAAGAATTTATAAGGCATCAATTCAAATGGTGATATTACAAGAGTTTATTCCGTTTGTAATTAGTACAGTACTCTTAAAGTACTCTGGCTATGAGAGATAATATTTCAGTATTTTAATGAGCTTTTTAAGTATAATTGATGTAACAATCGTTGAATAACACATTTCTACCTGAAGAATAATGAAGGAAAGATTTTAATGAGAAATTTAATCATTATTAGCAAATGATCTACTAAACTGCCATTTACTGACATTTAAAAGCTTAATAGCAGAAAACTATATTTTTGTACATCTGCATCACTGCAGATGATTATTGTCTCAGTTGCTCAAGCAACTGAGGTTTTCTAGTATAACTTGCTCTGTTAGCTTTTTATTGTTGAATTTTAGAAAATCTTGGTTTAATTCACAATTGTCAGCTTCCTCAGGAAAGTACGGGGCTTGACATGTATACAGATAATTTAAACAAATTAGCCCCTTTTCAGCCTTCAGCATTTTTTCATATAAAAGGTCTTATTCTTGGGAGTATTCACACTTGCATCAGCTTTATTTTGATGAATGCCCTGTAACCTCCCTGAGAGCACCTTCACCATGGCTATTCCTACCACTGCGCTGGTAGTAATGTGTGAAGCTACCACATATTTTTAATTAAAAAAACAAACCAACAAAAAACCAACCAACCAAACAAACAAAAAAAAAAAAAAGAAAAAAAAAAGAAAAAAACAAAACAAGAACACAAAAAACCCAAACAACCACTAGAAAGCCCAACACACACAAACCCTAAAAATATCAACAAAACAAAAAATTCCAACAAACCAAAAAACTCACCTCCAAAACACAACCCTTGTATTTTGGGATAGGTGTTGCACATGTGCCAAGAGAAACAAAATACACCAACTACTTGCTGACTTCTCCACTGGCACTCTCCCACTTGAAGTAGTATTTTTCAGACAAACAACATTGTCTTTTCCACAGAATCTGCTCTGTGTTGCCATTTACATGTATGCTCAATGCACACAGAAAATCTCTCCTTCCCAGTGCATTAAACTGTCCTGGCTCAACTTGATGCAGATAATGTCACACTCAGCAAAGCTCCTCCCAGCCTTGCAAAAGGTTGTAACTCAGTTTTTGATACGTGCCTTTGAAAGGGGCTCTCTGGAACAGAAAACTATTCCTGAAACAGTCTCTATAGGGTAGACTTCAAAGGTATGTAGCAACAACACTCCCTCCCTGTACAGGAAGCCATCTGGACATCTCAGATGTGGCATGAAACAACAGCTAGTGACGAAACAAATGTCCCTCATCCTCTAAGCCCACCTGATGTAGGATGAACCCATAAACAGGTAAAGCACACTTTGCTCTGTAGTAGTACAATGCCATATTACACAATAGAAAAATACAGTTTTTCCAAATATTTGTTTTGTTCAATTCCTTACTCGACCCAGTATGTTCTATGTAGTTTTGTGTAATCAGGCAGCTCTTTACAGTTTGAGCAGAGGGGGAATGATTTTACCAAATTTATAAACAACCTGTGAAAGAGAAAAGGGTAACAAATCACAGTGATTTATTGACATAAACCAAGCAGTATACCCAACACACAATCTTAGAGCTACTATGCAGCTTGTACAGAGCTAAGAAGGGGTGGACCTGTTTTGCACTTAGGTTAAAATGTTTCTAAGTGCAAAGCAACAGGAAGTTGCTTGCTTTTAAATAGATAGCGTTAACTTCTTTTGATCAATACTGGTCCATTACTGCAGCACACACAAACACCCACCCCACCAAAGACGACTCAACGATGAAGCTGGAAAAAGGTGAGATTAGTCTCCTCACAGGAAAATCTCCTCTATAAACAGGCAATTAGTTTCTATTCATAACACCAACTAAAGTAATTCAGACCCATCAAGCTACTTATCTCTGGAACCTGGACTGCCTCATTATCATGTCTGAAAAGATTAGAAGACAGACTTCCTTGAATGAGTAGTGATACTCTAGGAGTCCTTTTGCTCCTTTAGGATAAGGAGGATTAAAAAGGACAAAAAGGAAGGTATGAGCTCCCAAAAGGATGCTCTTTACATTGACTGCCTATGTCCCGGCATCTTTGCTTTTGTACACAAAAAAGAAGGATTTGCAGCTCCTTGCCACAGGTCAGATTCTGCTCCAGATCAAAATGCTTAAAGTTCCAACAAAGCTTTCTAACAAAATTATCAGTTCTGCTTTTGCTTTCATATTCCCTCACTGTTCAAAAAAAGATGGCAGTCTAACTTGCAAAAAACATTCGTCTCTTAGCTGGAAAAGGGAGAGAGAACTCAAGGAAAAATTAAATTAATTACTTCCCTGGGAATTCATGCTACAGTCTAATTCATAGTGCTTTTATAGAGGACAGCCCATTCCTCTAATGTCAAAAAATCTGGAAAGAAGACACAGCCATAAACTGATTACCAACAGTCTTGCAAGAAGGTACTGAGATCTGCATTACATCTCCAATCCCCATGCATCAAACACAAAAAAAGTCTCTGCTCTCCCCTTGCTTGGGAAGTTCCTGCACCTCTTCACTCGGAGACAAAGCCTTTTCAAGATTTTTCAGCATGGCTCTACCTGGGCCTTCGGAGAACTGGAAACTTTCCAGGACAAAACCAACTCGTGTTATCATTAAGAAAGGACTGAAGAGACACATGGACAATACATGGTCCAATACATGGACTTATTGCACAAAAAGCCTTAAAAAACGTAAAAAGTAAATGTCTAGCAATTATATTCTATATATATATACAGGATCATAAATAAGACACATTCTGAAAATCAGTTGCACTGCTTAGCTGTGGCAATGATTTAAGTGAGCTACAGGGGAATAAGAGCAAATGTGACACAGAAACCAGAAGTGGACAAAGGTGAGTAATAAAACCAAGAAAAAAACCTTGAGCCAAAAATATAACAAGACTGACTCCACAGACATGTTTTCACTGCTTAGAGATCTAGTGCCATTCTCATCTGATTAATTCCAATTCAGCATTTCTTTGATATACCTTTTATAATTTTCAATTATAATGAAAATCATTTTTCAATGTAATTTTTGTAATAAAAATGTTTCCTTATTTCTCATTACCTAAGAACATGATCTTGCACAGCTACTGAGCATGCTTACAATGTGCTCCATGTATCTTCTCTTTCTTAGCATTTAATCTCTTCATAGTCTAGAGATGTCAAGAGGTTCAGATTAAGCTTGTTAAAGATCTGCTTCACTCTAACTCACTGATGATTATTTATTTAGCAGTTTTATGTAACCCTGTCATTGATAAGCACTCTATTAATTTGCCGAGGGACAAATCAACACTAGTTATTTTTCTACTGGCTATTAGATTCAGTGCTGCTGTTTGTTACAAACCACTTGCCAGTTAATTATAAATTATGGGTCTCTTTGCCTATATTAATTGATATCTCCTCTGCCTTTGTAATACTAGACAAATAAATTGAAGGCAATATTTATTAAGCAGTGCATTTCTTCTGTCTCTTGATTAGTATTCTTTACTTTTTAAACATTTATACTTGTTTACACAGATTTGATGGCAGATAAGTACATTAGAGAACTGATCCTTGGGGTGCTTTGTGGGAGACAAGATGACTTATTTAACAAATTCCCACAAATTAGGTTGAAGTGACACACAATTTAAGCTAAGCAATTTTTAAATGTTCCTTTTGGTTTAATAAAGTCTTAGTTTACAATACCTTTCTGTATACAGCATACTCATCTTAGAGAAACTGCATATGTACTTATCTGCATTCAGTTAGCACCATCCATATATCCTGCTGCCTTCTGTACCCACAGTGTTTGTGTGCCTAAACAGCTACGTTTGATACATACATACACACATGCAGCATATACAGTAAAAGACACGTGTGTATATGCATCCACACAGAGACCTATATATGTCTAATACCTTAGGCAGTAGACAGAGGTTCTCTGCTGTTTCCATGAGGAAAAAAAATGAGTTTCTGGATAGAGTTTCTCTCTCAAAACCTGAAGATGTAATGAGTGGTTTTAGAACAATGGGCTGTGGCCATTTTTAATTTGGGTGAGTGTGGATTATGTAAAGTAATTGTACAGTCTCCTCCATTTATATATGATCACTGGCTACAGGGAATGCACCCTTTCAGAGAGATGCTCACACTCCACAAAGAAGCAAGAGTCAAAATATATGCCATGTACTTTTGAAAAGAAACTTAATTATCTTTCTCCCTTGCCAGTGCCAAGCACAAAACTATAATGCAAAATTCAGATCAGGAGAAACTTATCTGGTTTCAAATTAATTCCTAGCAATTACACCACCACTGAAACTGGTCCATAGAAGCAAAAAAATTCACCATTTCAGTGAGCTCAAATTTTACAGCATCTTATTTCCACTCTCTAACCTTTAAGTTTACTCTTCTATGTAATAAGGATGTAAGACCCACAAATGTTCCTCAGGGTTATAAAAGGTTTTCCTCTCCTGCCACCTGACAGTTGTCAGGAACCATTGATCCCAAAGATTACAGTTACAATTCCAAACCTAATTATGAACACTTTTTAAATGCAATTAATAGCTTCATCTGCAGCTAATGTTTTGCTATGTACTATGCTAGATAAATTTGAAGAATATATATTTGTGACCACGTGGATGAATACATTGCTGTATTGACCATTTACAAGCAATCTCTCATTAGCTCTTATAATACACTGATTAGTTTGTGTGCACAGGCATGTATGTTTTCTACCAGGTAGAACATCTCTATCACCTGGTGAAGGATGGCTCACAAAGAATAGTAGAGATAATACCACTGTACTTCTCTCCTAATTAATGGTATATTCCACATAGGCACAAAATCACTGGCCTTTTGCAGTCAAAATTCCCAGAAATATGTGCTGTCAACCAAACTGTAGCTCAAGTGGTTTTTCAAGTGAATGCATGAAAATTACCCAATGTAATTTGTTGAAAGCAAGAAGCAAAATGAAATTAATTATGGGTACTCTTGCTAGCATATAAGAGGAATTTGGGGTTTGCATCGTGGAAAAGCAATAATCACATATCAGTAAGATTATCTATTTAGTTTAAATTTTTAAATTTTAGTTTCTATCTTCTTGAACATCTCTATCTCCATATACACTTCCAGTGACGCTCAGATTAGAACAGAGAAACCTTGCTTAAGAAATAAATGCTAAATTCGCTAATGCTATTTGTCTACTTCAAAGACATTATTCAGATTTCATATGTTAATGAAATCAAAAAAATGTATTGCAACCTGTATGCAGTAATCACAGTGGGAACGGAAATACAATTATTATTACAAGGAACATTGTTTAAAAAACAGATACATCTATACTACACCTTAATGGCAAGGCACTTATTTGTAAAAATAATAAAAACTTTATGATTTTTTAGAACAGGATTATACTCAAGAATTCAGTGTGTCACAACAGTGCCAGAGCCACCCAAAACAGCAAACTCCACACAAACTTCAAAGCAAATAGAATTACAGTGTGCTCACGCTCCTGTAAAAATTCAATTGAGTGAATGAACCCTTTGTTTTAAAAAAGATGACTGGACCCAAGGTGCTAGGGACATGCTCAACACAAGACCTTCCTGAGCAAAAAGAGTATGGCTGAGTAAAATAGGCAAGCTGGGTGAACAAAACTGTTCCTTGGGTCTCAAACAGAAGTAGCAGACATCAGAGACGAAAAGGAGCTGGGAACAGTTGTGGTCAGAGTTAATTACATACAGACCAGTTTGGCTATTTTTCATAGAAAAGGTACTTGTGGAGTAAGCAAGAGGAAAAGCACTGATAAAGTATTTATCTCTAGGGGGAGAGAAAGAGATGCACAACGTATGGTCCGTGCAACATGGAGATGTTACTGAGGAAGGAGTTGGGGTGAGGGTATAATGAATTCATTGCAAAAGAAGCATCTTCATTATGGCTCTGTGCGTTCAGCTTTGTGTGCAAGGTAGCTGCAGAGCAGGGCCCTTCTCCACTATGTAAGCAAGCACAAATACCATCTACACTCAGGTCTCATAAGTGGCAACTTGCTCCTGCATCAAATGTCTGCGGTGATGTCAGTGGATCCAAGGTAAGAAATGGGTAAACCATTTCAAATAAAATAGGAAATGACCTGAACAGTTGCTGTAAACCAATTTTTTTCCAGTTTCACAGAAGTTAGAATAGCTTTCTTATTCTATTTTCCATTTGCTTTCAGAAGAAATGTAAAATTGAGGCCTTGACCACTCAAGGTCATTAAAAATCCCATTAACCTTTTCACAAGGTAGGGCTTAAGTCGGGTTAATTAAGCAATATTGCTTCACAAGGGTCTGAAGAAGCATTTTTTTTTCTAGTGTCAATATATACGCCAGTAGGTTTGCATGTCTCCCACAAGCATTGTTCTACATTTTGGTTCTTGTGCCCACGAAAAGAAAAAAGAGCAAAAACAGTAATCCAGCAAAAACCCATGCAAGACCCTAAATTCACCTGAAATACATGGGTTCCATACATTCCACTGAAAATTATGCACTTGCTCCTTTAAATGAAACTCACTAGCCCATGGAATGGTTTGAACGCAATACAACACTTCTGAAAAATTTGTAAACTACGGAAATACTCACACCACTAAAATGAATTTTAAAAATGCCGAGTCATTTTCTGCAAACCATAAATAATCATTTACATTTATTCATCGCTGGGTGCTGCAAGCATTCTAAGAAAAAGAACTCGAAGCGAGGATAAATCAGTCATAGGAAGTGAGAGGAATACAATAAACTGTGTATTAGGCCAGAGAAAAATCTGCCACATTGAACTTGGAAACTGTCACTATACAAGAGGAATCTGTGACTTCCATCTGTAACTACCTTCAACCAGCCAGAATCACATTTGTAAGACTCTTCTTTTTAATTACAAGGGGAATATAACTCAAAACATTGCAAAACTAAACTATTTTTTCCATAGAAATCTAAAATTGTTTGCAGGCAGAAAGTGTGATAGAGGGATAACGCGATCCTCTGTGCTACCTGGTTCTACTGAATTGCATGATGAAGCTAAGTGTTGTTTGGATATTAATTCTCATGTGTTAGTAAGTCATAGTAAAGCTACCTGAAAGCATGTAGAAAAATAAACTTTTCAGCCTGTTTTGTTCAAGAACTTAATTATGTAGTTAATTAAATCAGACAGTAGCAAATTCAAAACAGGTAACATTTTTTTACAGTGAACAAACAGACTACAGGACTTCCTGCCACAAGATATCCCTGCTAACAACTTAGTTAAATTAAAACCATTAGACATTTATGAGGCCAACAAACATATATAAAAGCAAAATACACAAATAATGATAAAGTAAACCACATTTTCCCTGGCCGAGATTTCTCAGAGAGGTGAAGGGAACTGTGACTCCCACAGCAATACAGAGTGGCACGTTCTCTTACATTCCATGGAAGGGTAATTGCAAGTTATGAATTCAGCAGAGGAACCTTTCTTTTCCTGAAACTCTTTGTATTAAACACAACAAGAGAATAACAACAACTGCTTTCAGCTGAACTTTGGGTGATCTGAGGAAAGCCTCTCTGTATTTTTTTCTTCCTAAACCCTTTAAATACCCACCTATCAGCACCATGTTCCATGGCAAATCGAGCTGGTGCCTGCTCATAGGATGGTTTGGGAATGGCACAAACATTTCCTGACAAAGCACACTGAACACTGCACACCACCTGATTTGGTTTGTGGCTCTGTAAAATGAAGTTATACTCAAAGAGAACATACAAATTAAAACCTGTTTATCTAAATAGTTGACCATGAAATAAAAAAACTTCAAGTCTTGATTTTAGCCTAACTCAGATAAAACTAGTTGATTTTAATGACAGTCCTTAGTTCGCCCTGGGAATTTTAAAGCAGGACCTATTCTGAATTAAAAAAAAAAAAAACAAAAAAAACCAAAACAACAACAAAAAAACCTTATGTAAGATCTATGAAAAAACAATTGCCTGAAATTTTCCAGGTTGGCTGTGAAGATACAGGAGATTCAGACCCTGTACACTTACACAAAAGGTACTTGAAGCCATTCTAAACATTACCAGTCAAACATTACTTCATCCATTGTTCACCAGGAATCCAACTTCTCCTCCACCAGAATCTCCACAGACATAACTAACTCAACACTTTATAGTAACTGCCTGAGGTACTGTACACAAAAATATCACCATGCTATGCATAGAAATTCAGATGGAGAGGGAAGTGATTCACCCAGAGCCACAGACAAATTCAGTGTTATATGCAGATTAGAATGCACACAGTTTTATCTCCCAAACCTATGTTCATATCACTAGATCACACCTCCCAATAAAATATTATCTGACAGGACCCATATTTACTGAAAGCGAAATACATATTTTTCTGCTGGAGTGGGAAATACTTCTCTTTTTCTCTTCTTTTTAGCTGTTAACATCGATTTTATGAGTTCTATGTCTGAACATCATTATGAATGTCTTGTGATTTCATTAACACTACAAAAAATAACAAAACAAAAAACCACCAGAAGACAGTTTTTATGCAAAGCTGAATTTAAGTGGGTAAATTCCATTTTTTCTCTCTCACTATTTTTTTTTAAGTCAGAAAGGGTGGATAAAAGACCTGTACAATAAATGCTGAGTGAATAGGACTCTTGAGCTATAGAACTTGTGCTGTGAAAATTCTACTTTGTCTGGCAAACACTATTAAACAAAAATCTATGAACAGCATTTCTTTTTCCATTTCATACAGGGGGAAAAAAAGAAATCAGATCTGACCCAGTGACTTCAATGACAATGGTAAGAGTCCTACTTTGTACAACGAGTTATAAAGACAGAATTTTTACTCTTGGGTGGGCATTTTAACATTCCTAGCAACAGAGATTCACTACTAGACTAGCTGAGATCACTTACTAGACCTCTGGTTGTTGGCACCTGTGACTCTAGTAGGTCAGAGTAGCCCTGATAAGCCCTCCTGTTTGGTTTTTGTTTTGGTTTTGTGTGGGGTTTTTTGCTTTGTTTTTTAGTTTTCTTTTCAGATTAGTTTCTAAATTATGCAATATGATTAAGAAAGTATTGTTGAAGTGCAGATTACTATCATTCTCATCTCTATTTCTGAATGCTTTCTGGAATTTGAATTTTATTTACACAAACTTGGTACTTTTATGATAATTTGGGTCATTTCAAAATGAATTAAAAAACAGGTGTCAGTGGTGAAGTGCCTTGAGACTATCAAAATAACTGACTGTGTCACCTTGTCCTCCTAATGATCCTTATATATTTACCATAAACATCATAAAAGTTAGTGCTTATTCAAGCAGGACCACTACATATGTTTACCTGGGCTTGTTTTTCTAACTTGCACTGTCTATAAAAAATAACTGAAGAGAAGTTAACTGCTGTAATGGAGTACCAAACTATAGATTTGGAAGTCTGATGCTTGCTGATGTTTCAAATAAACCCCAGAAGCTATTCTTGTGGGGGGTCATAATGGCACATGCAACCTATTTTGAGACCATTTCTTTTCTTACAGTGCTGTGTGCTTCTCATTATAATGATAATATCCAGCATTTATATGGCTATTTACATCTTTTAAGTGCTGTACCAACAACTAATTAATCCTCACAACACCCTGTAGGGTAGGTAAGTATTATTATCATCCCTATTTTATAAATGGAGAAATTGAGACAGAGGGGTAAAAGTGACTTGCTGGGAGGCACTCAGCAAGTTACAGGCAAAACTCAAAGGAAAACACCGAGGTTCTGGACTGCCAAACCTTGTTGCCCATCACAAGGACTAGTGCCTGGCTTTAGAGTCACTGTCTACAACCAATCTTGTTCAAACAAACAAACAAACTCCAAACCCTGTATTACCCAGCATACATTGCTTCAATTAAGCACTCAAGACATTCCAATTATGAGTCTGTCATGCAGTAGAACAGCTTGCCCAGAGAGGCTGTGCAGGCTCCTTGGAGCTTTTCAAGACCTGATGTGACAGAACTCTGACAAACCTTGTCTAATCAAATAGATGATCTTGCTTTAGGCAGGACATTGGATTAAACATCTCTGAGTTCCCTCCTAGCCTGATTTATGCTATTTTATGATGTAGATGTGTTCTGTGATTGTTACAAGCTTTCCACCACTTCACATAGGCAGCTTGATTGCCTTCATCTGGGTTCCTCCTGTAGAGGTGCTTTGACCTGCACCTTTTCTTTAGCAGGCTTGCCAACATGAAGCACTAGGTCTGTACCAACATGAAGAAATAAATAAGAAATAAATGGCATCATATGCCATTTAGCAGTGAACTAAAACATTAAGTCATTTCTGTAAATTATTTTCCTGTATCTATGCAAATTTAGAATCACCATCAAATACAGTCTTTTCCACAAGAGAAGATAATTTTAGATTTTCTTCCAGCTATATTTCCTAAAGAAGTGTGATCAAGATCCAGGAAAAACTGAAAATAAAATCTTGAAGATTACTGCTTGGACTGCCAAGAGAGAAAGGCTACATGGTGTTGTCACTTAGATATACAACCCCTTTTCTGCATTACAGGACAGAAAGAAGTTCTGTCCCTATGCAGCACTGGATTCGGGTCCAAATAAGAAATCAGCAACAGTGATAAAAATACTCTTGGAATTATTCTCTACTTAGTGACTCTCACTGCTGAAGTACCACAGGTAGTATCAAAGCTGATAGTCAATACCCCCAGAGGTACTCCTCAACAGTAGCTAGTTATCTAGGGAAGTTTGAGTTCCTTTCGGTGAATAAAAAAAAAAAAAAAAAAAAGCAAACAAAAACCCCAAAGTTTTAAAAAGTGCTGGGTATCTGGGTATCCTGTGGTTCCTACTAAAATGAAATTAATATGTTTGGGAACTTGTGTTATTGCATTCTGATGCCTAATGGGAACTATTGGATGTAAAATTGTTTTAGGAACTGAGCCTTAAACATCCTTCTTAATTCCCCTGCACTCCTATAAAAAA
The DNA here is from genome assembly GCF_036169615.1 of Heliangelus exortis. NCBI lineage: Eukaryota > Metazoa > Chordata > Aves > Apodiformes > Trochilidae > Heliangelus > Heliangelus exortis. The sequence goes on from NC_092424.1 coordinate 43,061,312, forward strand.
TTGTTTGTATCCTTTTGCATATACTTCAGCAAACAGAAAAAATTATAATACTCTGACTGCTGAAAAGTGAAATTAGTAGCCACCTTTTCAAGTAGGTGCCAAAGGATGGGGCTGCACCAGCAGCAGATAATGCAAAAAAGTAAGTATACTCTTTCATACACATACTATGCAGGTTAAAAGCCTGGTTCCCTGTTGCCTTATTCTTTCCACAGCCAGTTATTTTAAGAAAGAAGGGATTTCAAATATGAAGTTGATAGTATGGTAACCTTTCACCTGTGCTTGTAATCCCTCAAGGAGAAAACAGTGGATATCAGGCAGCAAATTGTACCTGATATTCTCACTGTTCTATCCCAAATCTGATCTATATACTTACCTACAGTCAGACTATTTTGTACTGAACTGCATTTTCTAAAGAGTTAAGAGCCCCCAACAAAATCTAAGAGAAGCATCTCAGAGACATGAATTTGCATGATTGCTTTTTTCTCCTACTTTTCTTTCCCTCCTACTTTTCTTTCCCTGTGCTTTTTCAGGGGTGAAGCCACAGACTAATCTGTATTTAGTATTCTTGGACGCCACATTCAGAAATGTTTACAAATAAACTCACGTGTTTAACAGTGTTTATCAGGTCTATTAAGACACCTGTTGAAACCACTGCTTTCTTTCACTCTGTATGAGGGTCACTCCTTAACCAGGGCACTGAGAACTTCTCTACCAGTCTGGCTCCAGAACATCCTGCTCTGGCTAGACATGAAAAGAAAATAGCCAGACATATAAAAGCGGCAAAGTTAGTATGGTAGCAGAGTTTCTCATGTTCAGAAAAGAACAAAGCACGATAATGTCAATAGCCTTTTAAAATACTAAACACGTATACATAGATATGCACACACACACATATATCTCTTATATGTATCCGTGTCCACGAGGTTTGCATTTGTTGTTACAGACAGCAACACAGAAGAAGCTACTACAGTTAAACCCTTTGTGAGAGTTATTAAGCTGTTGACAATACAAGAATCAGATGAATTTACCACTGGTTCAGTAATTGTCTTTCATATATGAGCAACCCCCTACATACAACTTTTATGATTCATCATATTTATTTTTTGTTTCCTCAAGCAACATCTTTTATTAGTTGCACACTCACTACAGAAATTTAATTTCTGCAAGAGAACAACAAAGCAGTTGATTATTATTATTGAGAACCTAGTACAACACAGAGTGAAATAAAATCTATAAGGCATTAAAATGACAGATTAGGCAAGAGCTGTATTCATTTACAAGTGTTAGAACATCATGTTAATGCCTCACAAGCACAACATAAAATGAAAATCAACTCTTTCATGCTGCTTTACTAATACTGCAAAGCTCCATGGAGCACAAATAGTATTCCCTGTTAAAGAAGTGTTGTCCTTTTGTAGTTTTTACATGCAGCAGGTTTATCATTAACACTTGACAGAAAACTCTTCCAGTACTTACTAGACATGAACGCTACATTTTTACCACTTAAATATTTAAAAATTATCATTACTGGTCTCTGTTAGATCAAGTAAACTAAGTACATGGCTGTCCCTTAATGAAATTTGAGAATTTGTGAACAAAATCTCTGTGGTTGGAAATGTTCATTTGGAACGCATTAAAAACTTTGTGTTTCACAATCACTACAATGCTACCATACCCAGATTTACGTTCATATTGCATTTCACTGCAGCTTTATTTACTATTGAAATCTCTGAACACAGAATGACAAGAAATGCAAATAGAAGGACTTGAAATATTCAATTCACTCATACCAATCCAATCACTAGTATTTGATGGGCTTTGTATTCTTTTGACCATATTCTATGTTATTAATGTCATTATTTTCTTGGACACATCAACATTGTTTCCTCATTCTTTTTGCTTAACTTGTACCTCATTGTACCTGAAAAGTAGAAAAATGATGTACTGCTTTGCAATATGACATTGTTTGTTCAAATTGCTGTATGACTTGAGTAAAGAAAATCAGTGGATTTTGTTTAGTCACAACAATTGCATATTTGGGTGGTTCTCAATATATTCCTAATGATTTTGAGGGACATTTATACTCAAAGGAAACGTGTCACTCATGTATATAACGGTGCTATATCCTTACTGAAATTCGATGTAGTATGAAAATAAATTAATGGGCTGGATAAGTTTTCACAGATTTAGCCTGTGCTGACTGCCACATGGCTGTGACCACCTTGCTGTTGTCACCCAAGCTGCCACAACTATACCTTGCCTATGTATAACCATAACTTCTAAATGAAGACATCTTTTGATGAGGTAAAGAGCACAGGGCAGGCCTCAGTCCTGGCCAAGGAACAGAAGATGAACAGATCATTGCAAGTCAGAAGAGGAGGTTGGGGCTCTGCCATCTAGGAAGCAATATTAGGAAGAAGGGATAGTCACACTATTTTTTCTTCTCCTCAAGGCAATGGTAGGTACTTCCATACCTCATTCCATTACTGCCTTTGGGTTAAATTTTCAAAGGGAATGTAACCTAAGTGACAACAGCACATATAATAATATGTTAGTAAAATTTTAAATTGTGTTTAACACCAATAACTGTAAGTAGATCAAATGCTCAAGCACAACTATCCTCATTCTGAAAAATGCTGTAGAGAAAATCAATGTTACAGACACACAAACACTCCATTAATGTTGTGTAACATCCCTTGGATATACAAATTGAAAACTTTCTGATCTGACAAACTCACTCATTTCTAAAGAAAGCCAGAAGCCATATGATATACCGTGATGCTCAATAGGTCTGTAAATCACCTGAATAATAGAAGGTTGATCTTTACCTCACATATTATATACTGCCTTTTGATGAGATTATAAATAATAATAATAAAAAGAAGGAAATAGCACAGTTAAGTTCCTAATTTAGTAACAACAAATAACAACTACCCATGCCACTGCCAGGAAAGCTAAAATCCTGGAGAACTGTGCCTATGATTTTATCTGCTTCACTGTTATAAAATAGGTACAACAAAATAGCTCATGCTCTTAAAGGACTGCTGATGTTCTCTAAAGCCACGTGCTCTTATAAACACCTAGGGTAGGGAAGGGGGGGAAGATCCCTTTTTAATTAAAACGTACAGGTATGCTTAGAAAGTTGACAGAAGAAAAGTTTCCACAGACACAATCAATGGTGAATATATACTTAAATATTTATCCACAAAACAGTGAATGATGTAAGAACCTAAAATGCATCAAGAAATCATGAACAGTGCCTTCCCCAAAGGCATAGTTGGAAGATGGACTAGTAATTCTCCTCTCTCACTTTGCAACTTCATAATGTCCTGTCCTCATCTTACTTGAATGGTAAATGATGGCTGGATGAGAATTCTGTGCAGGAACAGTAATCTCATATGCTAAACTGCTTGTGTACTGCAGTAGTAATGTCACCATAGGAAACTATCTTTTCAGTAAACCTGAAAAATTATATCCTCCAGGAAGAAAAAGGTGCTGCTCTGCTTATATTGTTTCCTTTCCAACTAATTCTGTTTTTAAATCAGTATAAAATTAATCTCTCCTGAAACACCACCAGCTGGTTTAGTGAAAACCACAAAACAAAAATAAAAAATAATCTGCTGCCTGATGAGTCAAAGGTTCACAACTGCCAAGAGACCCACAGTTTGCGTTTTGTCAGCTGAATCTCACTAATTAACTCTTAACTGTCCATGAGTTTGTATGAGTTTTAATCCTGCATCAAAAAAATTCAAGGTTTCTAACTATTCGAGCAGTGAACATTTAAGAATGCTGGTTCATATTATTAGGTATCTTTCAAAAGCTCAGCAGAAATCATAAAAAAATCTCAGAACCAGATGTTTTGACATTCTGTGCGTCCCAAGCACACTTTCTACTTTTTGAAAAATGGATTATCTCCTCTATAAAAATGACGTACAAAACTTTAGAAATTAGGCTTAATAGAGAAGAAGTTTGTAGTTTTCTAGTAGAGGTGTTCTTAAAGTTGGATTGATAAAGCTCCATATAAGAAATTAAAAGGACATATTTAAAAAAAAAACAACACAGTGAGGCAGAATAAATTACACAAACTTTTATGTTCAGAATATGTTCCACACACTCATTTTACAAAGAATTGCAAAGAAGGAGGGTAGAGGAAGTCTGAAACTAAACAGAATGTGCAAATATTTTTTTTTCTTCCCACTTTGACCTGTTTTGCGGTCAGTGTCACAGTTTTACAAGACTGTGTTACAGAAATCTTACTTATTTAACAAACTACCAAGCTGTGCATTGTATCCAAATAAAATCTCTACACAATACAAACTGCAAGAGCATTCCAGTTCTGTGGATCCTGTTGTTACAAAGAACCAGTAGCAATTCCAGTGTCTGGGAACCAAGGAATGCAATAAATGTAGAACCGCTATTCCAGCCCAGAAAATATATAAATAAGGAGAAAAAGAAATAGAGACATAAGGTACTTACTAGGAGTCACATGGACAAGAAAAGGGGCAATGGGCACAAGTTTCTGTTTGAATACAAGAGGAAAATTTTTCACTATGAGGACAGTCAGACACTGGAGTGGCCTCCCAGGGGAAGTGGTGAATTCTTCCCCTGTGGAAAGTTTTATGTCTCAGCTCAACGAGACCTAAATGACTCAAATCCAGTCATTTTTTCAAAGACCTGTTTTTTAAAAAAGCAAGAAAAATGAACTTTTCTTTAAAGTTCAGATGTATAGTTGCTCTTGTTAAGAGTACTTATCTGTACAAGCACCTTTATTCATAGAATCATAGAAAGTTAGGTGTTGGAAGGGATCTTGAAAGATCATCTAGTTAATCCCCCCCTGCCCCTGCCAGAGCAGGGTCACCTACAGCAGGTCACACAGGAACGTGTCCAGGTAGGCTTTGAATGTCTCCAGAGAAGGAACTCCACAACCTCCCTGGGCAGCCTCTTCCAGTGCTCTGTCACCCTCACAGTGAAAAAATTCTTCCTAACATTTATACAGAATTGCCTATGCTCCAGTTTATAACCATTTCCCCTTGTTCTATTATTAGTAAGCCCTGAGAAAATCTTGGCTCTGTCCTCCTGGCACTCGCCCTTTACATATTTATAGACACTGATGAGATCACCCCTCATTCTCCTCTTCTCCAAGATGGAGACCCAGCTCCCTCATCCTTTCCTCACACGGGAGATGTTCCACTCCCTTCATCATCTTGGTTGCTCTGTGCTGGACTCTCTCAAGCAGCTCTCTGTGCTTCTGGAACTGAGAGGCCCAGAACTGGACACAATATTCCAGATGTGGCCTCTCCAGGGCTGAGTAGAGGGGGAGGAGAACCTCTCTCAACCTACTAACCACATCCCTTCTAATGCACCCCAGGATGCCATTGGCCTTCTTGGCCACAAGGGCACATTTTGGGCTCATGGTCATCCATCCACCAGCACCCCCAGGTCCCTTTCACCTATGCTGCTCTACAACAGCTCAGTCCCCAACCTATACTGGTATCTGGGGTTGTTCTTTCCCAGATGCAAGACTTTGCACTTGCCCTTGTTGTAATACACTAAATTTCTCCCTGCCCAACTCTCCAGTCTGCCTAGGTCCCTCTGAATGGCAGCACAGACTTCTGGGGTGTCAGCCACTCCTCCAAATTTTGTGTCATCAGCAAACTTGCTGACAGTACAGTATATTCCATCATCCAAGTCATCAATAAATATATTGAATAGTACTGGTCCCAGTACTGACCTGAGGGAATCCACTAGAAACAGACTTGCAGCAAGACTAACCCTAATCCCATTGATCACAACTCTCTGGCTTCTGTCCTTCAAGCAGCTCCCGATCCACCTCACTGCCCAATCATCCAGGCCACACTTCTTCAGCTTATCTCCAATGTGTCAAATGCCTTACTGAAATCAAGATAAACTTATGTCTACTGCTCTTCCCATCCATTCACCTATTTACATCCTCATAGAAGGCTATCAGGTTGGTCAGACACGACTTTCCCTTAGTAAAGCCATGTTGACTTCTCCTGATAAGCCTCTTGTCCTTGATGTGCCTGGAGACAGCATCAAGAATGAGTTGTTCCCTTACCAGGGATGGAGGTGAGGCTGACTGGTCTGTAGTTACCCAGGTCCTTTTCTTTGCCTTTCTTGAAGGCTGGAATGACATTTTCTTTCCTCCAGTCCCCAGGCACCTCTTCTGTTACCAATGACTTACCAAAGATGATGGAGAGCAGCCTAGCAATGACATCCACCAGTTCCCTCAGTACCCATGGGTGCATCCCATCAGGACCCATGGATTTATGGATGTCCAGACTCATTAATTGATCCTTAACCCAGCCTTTATCAACCAAGGCAAACTCGCCCTTTACCCTGACTTCCTCAGCAGCCTTAGGGGCCTGGGGCTCCTGAGGACATCCTCCAGCTATATACACAGGGGCAAAGAAGGCATTTAGCAATTCTGCCTTTTTGTATCCTCTGTCACCAGGGCACCCACTTGATTCAGTAATGGGCCTACATTGCCTCTAGTGTTAGTTTTATCTGCTATGTTTTTCAAGAAGCCCTTCCTGTTGCCTTTAGCAACTAGCTTTCCCAGTGCCCTCTCTGCATTCTTGGTCAACAGTCTTATATTCCTCCCAAGGGGCCAGCCCTTCCTTCCAGAATCTATAGATTCTCTTCTTCCATTTGAGTTTACCTAGTAGTTCCCTCTTTAACAGTATTGGTCTCCGAGTTCCCTTTCTTGATTTCCTTCCCATTGGGATGCATCAGTCTTGAGCCTGGAAGAAGTGGGCCTTGAATATTAACCAACGATCTCGGGCCCCTTTACCTTCTAGTAACCTATTCTAATTGTTTAAAGAGGCCAAAGTTGGCCTTTCTGAAGGTCAGGGTTGTAATTCTACTTGGAATCCTGTTTCTACCACGTAAGAGCCTGAACTCCACCATCTCATGGTCACTGAACCAACACTGCACTGTTGTTATTGAATAATCAAGTATCATCTGAACTGCAATTTACTCGATGCACCAAAAAACTATTAAAAATATTCATTCTATAATACTAAGATACTTTTTATTGCCATACATGTTTCATAAAAGCAATTTTGAAACTGATCGCTTAAATCTAACCCACTACTTTTTAGTTAGGCATTTTTTTTCTCAAATGGAAACTTCCAAAAATGGTATTGCTGCACTCTCTTTCCTCTACCTGAAGAAATGCAGGTATCAATATCTTCCCTTCAACTCCTTATCCCACAAATAAGATTTGATGCCAGTATCCTGCTGTGCAGCATGCCAGGAATGGGGTTTCTATACAGAACTTTTCAACCTGCCACTAATGTTCTCAGTACACAGGGGTTTTGTCCCTGTTGCTGCTGCCAGCTTTGCTTGTAAGAGAGAAGGAGAGGTAGCACGGGTCACATTCAAATCCCAAATGTGAAAGTGATAAGTACTGTGACAAACTGAGGCTTTTGTTTTGCTCTGTTTTAAACAAGTCAGTCACAGGATGTTATTTTACAAGATGCTTGCCTTTGGTAAATTATATTTGTCACACAGCTGTAAATCAAAGGTATCCACAATTAACGAGATCAGCTCCCTATATCATTCCAAAGAATGAAAGCCAAGAAAGCGACATCAAGTTTATTATTTGCAGTACTAACAGATATTAAAACACAATTCCCCAAGCTGTAATACACTGGAAACTGAGGGTGCTCTAAGTTGCCTAGTAGCTGATGCAAGTTTTGCAGGAGAAAATGTATGATTGGATAGGCAGCTGAATCCTCTCTTGACCAGTTAGACTGCTTTGGGACTAAAACCTTAGGAAACCCATCGTGTTTGAGAAGAATTCAACAAGGAAAGAGGGAGATGTCCAACAATAAGTGGAAAGAATGAGATTCCAGGAATCTAATATCAAAACAGGGGCAAGAGATAACTTTGTACAAAAATCCTCAACTTGGATAAAGGAGTCTGCAAGGAAATACACAGGCAGCATGGATTGAAAAATTGACCCTCTCGGTTATTTTATGAAATTCTGCATTAGTCAAGCCCAAACACATAGCCAGGATAAAAGCTTGGCTAAGGACAATCTCATCCTGAAAGACTTAGAGAGCTCAACTTGGAAAGGCATTTAATAAGAAAAAGGAACAACTTATTCTTTACACCATGAAAAGGGCTATTTGGTAACACTTCTGCTTCTTCCTGTTGCAGAGTTCTCAAAGCACTGTGACGGTCTTTCTTGTCAAGATATTTCTGCTTTCTGATCCAACAAAGATAACCTTGTCACCCATTTTGTTTGACAACCCTGAAAGGGACAGTTGCCATATTATTATCAGCATGCCTTTCCCTATGCTTAGAGCAATTCCTTCTCTTTCCTAGCCCTGGGAAGAAATAGGAGCCTGGATGAAAGTCACTCAGTTAAAGTTCAATCTATTACAAAGAGATCAAGCCTATTGTCAAAAGGAAATTTCTAAGACTGTGCCAATAACTGCTCCGTTACCTACAGCCAGAGATCTGTCTATTGTTGTAACTATCCACAGTCTCTAAACCTTAGTCAAGGTACCACTACTGAGAAGAGTCCTAAGGTGCAAAATGGACAAAGGGCAAACTACTGCCATCTCTAGCTTCGTCTGAAGGCACACTTCCTTGCTCTTTCATTGCATCTTCACATTCATGTTTTTCTTATTTGTAAATCTTATTATCTGTATCATTCTCAAATTGTAAAGAAATGACACCACGTAGAAGCTTCATCTTGATAGAGAAAGGTTGCCCATCAGGTAAGCAAAGCACTTCTACAAGAATATATAATTCACATCTTTCCTAAATTTTCTGCCCTTCCTTAACTGGATAAACAAAGCTCCAGTGAGATCACGGTTTAGGAAACTGAGGGACTTCCTCTGCCTGGTGGATAACTAGCAGCACCTGAAGCCTGAACATAAAATGCCAGAACAAGAACCCTCTCAGTTACACAGAATTAAAAAATACACCTAACAAGAAGCCTCCAAGATCTAATAGCTGACAAGAATCACAGCCACAGTGTGATTCTAGTGTAGCCTGGGTGGCTACACTAGAAACTTGGTTTGCTCCTCTCTGAAAATCAGAAATAATCTACTAACAAAGGACCTTCAGACTTGTTTAAAGTCAGTAGTATTTTTACTGCTATTATCTCTTTCCATGAGCAAGAGGGCCGTTTCAAAGTTGACGTGGTAAATATCTTAATTAGCTGAAATTTCCTGTGCTGTGAACAGTCTCCAGAGCTCATTCTCCTACTTGGTGATGACAGGTAGGAAAAGCTGAGGACAATCACCATTTCTGTCAAGTAGTACTCTGGGGACTTCTTTATGCACAGAAGTCCAGGTACTCTTGCAACATCATGGAGAGCAAAGCACCAACTTATTCTAATTCTCTTTGCTAGAGCAGACAATTCTCAAATGTAATTTCATAAGAGGAAAAGTTTATAGAAACATGAAAAAAATTATGGGGAGGTTTGTAATAGAAATTACATTACTGTTCTTGTTAACCATAGGATTTCCTTTGGTGGCAAAACAGATCTATTTGGAACTTTGGCTGATGCTAATAACTTCATAGATCAACGTGTGGTTTAATTGATGGAACAGATGGAAGACACAGACTCTGCAACATTAAAGAGTTATACTTAATGCATTGGAATAACTGACTTGGTTTTAAAATGATCTCCTAATTGTCTGAATGGTTTATCAGGGCCATGAATACTACTGGATATTTCCACTCCTACTGCTTTATAAGTTCATAATACAATTTTGTAAAATTATCTCTGATTTTCTTAGTGGAAAAAAAAGAGTATGAATTAACAAAAAGGAAGAGAAGATTTAAGGAGAGCAAGTCTTTGTGGGACAGAGAATTCTTAATAACAAAGGACAGGATGAGTCAGCTCTCAGGTTGACAAACTGCTGTACATACTTAAGTCCTCTCTGCTCACTAAGAATCAAGGTCTCCATTTAAACCTTTTTATGAAAATGAATGGTTTGCACAGGATCTCAGCATTCAAGGAATACAATGAGCAAAGGAGTCATGACAACATTGTTACTTTGGATTCCTGTGTCCCTTTGAGGTTAATTATATGTGACTATTTATATGCAAGAGGTTGGTGAATTTGTTGATAAACCAAGGTTTCTCTTGAAGACTGCTTCACCCCGAGTTTTTTTTGAAAAAACACCCTTTCTGGAAGCACACAATAAATGCTAATTTGATAATAATACCTCTCTTCCATTATTATCAGTATAGACAGACGAAGTTTTTACCAGCCTTAAATAAGAAAGACATATACTTCATATCAAGTGGCTGGGTCATATATGAGGGAGTGGGGAGGTGTTGTATGTTGAAAAAGAATATTCACCATATTTTAGAGGTACCAGATGTGTGAAAAGCACCTGATTCCTACTGATCTCAAGTCAAGTTAGATGCCTGAGTATTTTAAAACCCTACTGGGCATCAGTTGCATCTCCAGGAGCACAAAGGCCAGAAAAATTTGCCCAGTACCCTTCAAGATACCTAGTGGACACTCAGAAAATGGAATTTGTCAGTGGTAATTAGCACAGCACAATTACAGCTGTAAGCACTTTCTAATCACTCATTATTGAAAGTCTGCAGAAGTGCTAAGCTATCATTTCCCTTTACAGGTATCCCCATGAAGAACAGCTGTCAGCAGAAAGCAGGTGACTGGCCCCAGCCAAGTCCCTTCTTATACTTCAGGGCAAGGCAACTCTTTAACCAGTAAAACCCATTCTGTGTTTTGTATACAAGGAAACAACTAAGAGGAGCTACAAAACCACTCAACAATAAATCCGGTGTTAAATTCTAGCAAATTACCCAGGAACTGTATAATTGAGGGAAAGGAATAAGCAGAACAAGTATCTCTGCAAACATGCTTCACAGCCCTTCAACACATACCTGACACCTTGTTATGCCTCCTCTTAATCCATCAGGTCTTTGTCTTATTTTCAATAAGTGAACAGTAATCCAAAACCTGCCCTAATAGGAATAGTAGTTCAAAATAAAAAACACCTCCCTCACACCTTAATATTCATCTGTCCTTGATTATGCAGGTAGAGGTGTTTTATGAGTTGTCAATAGAGAATGGAGCTAAACCATCTCCCTGCATGGCTTCAGACAGAACATACACTCTGGGAGCAGAGTGGTGTAAATCGTGGCGTTTCCATCATATATGAAATTCAATGGGCTTTTCATTTTCAGTATAGACCTAAACTAATTAAAGTCAGTGTGTGGAAGCACCCCTTATGAAACAGCAGTTTGCATTAAAATTATATTATATTGTTTTGACATGTCTGAAGCAAAGGTTAAAATCATGTTTTGCTGGACATTGTTTCTGTAATATTGCCCCACTGCAAAGCTTCAATATGAACAAGCTCAGAATGATGTGAAATATTTCTGATACAAATTTTATTTTTATGTGAAACTATTCAAATGCAGCTGTACAACATGAACTACCTGAACCAAATCAAATCCTCAGGTCAATTCCTCCTTCCGAGTGCTCCTTAGATAACAAAGTCTTGTTCTGCGAATCTGTTCAATATATTAAAGTTGATTCACTCGGACAGTGTGTAAGATATAATACATTAATCTGGGCCATTTCAATTTCTGAGGCTGGGACTATAAAACTGGTGTGCTGCATATCTAATTTTTTTTGAATACCTGATTTATGCATCCCTCTGATGCATAGTGTCAATGGTATGGTGGATGCGGCTGCTGCATTAACAACGGGCTGCATCAGCACTCAAATCTTATCTTGTTAAATCAGACAAATGTAGCTCAATGAAAAGGAAGGAATAAATGCCTAGGATGGCTGAAAGGAGTGAATTTTAATCCTGTTTGTTAGGGGACTTTCATGGTGGGGGCTGGCTGAATGACTGAGGCAGGAATGTCCACCAAGAGCTTGTGGGACTGTGAATTATTATACGCTTATACATACATCTGCACATGCACTATATACAAAGACACGGTTTTTCATTTTATTTCTACACAGCCAGATAAGCATCCACACACTGACACTCACACATACAAACATATATGTTTTTTAAATTGAAGAAATTAATGTCTTTTAGGAAAAGTAGGTCTATATTTACAAAGTGTATATTTCCATCTTTTCTGATTCAAGAACAACCATAATTACTTCTCTGTATATAATTTCTCACTTTATGCAATGAAACAAAAGTTATCACAGACTAAGTATCCAGAAATAGATTAGATTTTTCATAGTAATTATATATGTTTATATGATTTTATGGATAGATGGAGTACTGCTCTCGCTATATACACAGTCAATATTAATTCTCAAGCAAAGAAAATGTTCCTGTGTTTGCACAATCAACAAGACCTTTAGAAATAAGCTTTCTGCCAGACACTGGAAAGTTTCAATGGCACACACTTTGCAGCCTCAGCCTAGGTATTTACAATAAAGGAAAGGTATTGTATGAATTAATTATGAGGAAGACCCTGAATCACCGATCTTTAATTTGAATTTCCTTCTCGAATAAATTCTTGTATTTTATCTACAAACCCTAATCAGTAAAGAATTTTTGTTTATCAATAAAAATGTATTCAGCAACAGGGAAGAGTCACAAAGTTGTTGTATAAGGCTGTGAGTGTTGAGGCAAGAGCAGCCGTATGTACGAAACAAAGTAATACCTGAAATTATTAAATGGCTCCAAAGTGAACTTTTATGCCCAGTAAAACACTGGAAATATATTATTTAAGCCTGCATCAATTTAGCCTTTGACTGTTTCTCTCTCCATAATGCCTAATTATAACAAACAATCTTGCAAATAGTAGATCCCATCTTCACAGCTTCTGCTGCTCCGCACTAAACTACAAGGTCATAGTTCTCCATTTGTAACATCAATACTGCTGTTGTGATGTCACAAACAGTATTCACGGATGCAGTGATGTAGTATTAACAAGGAGGGGGGCTGAAAAGAGCCTGTCATGCACAAATACCAGATGTAACACATCTCCTATCTGAAAAAGACCTAGGACCAGGACCCTTGAAAAGAAAGGGAGCTACTTGAATGTTGTGCTTTCATTTCCTTCTTCACTGAATACGTAAGCTCATCTTTAAATTCATGAAATATAAACATTCTAGGTTCTTATCTTGAGTTAACCTAACCCAACCTTAAAAAAAAAAAAAAAAAAAAAAAAAAGAAAAAAAAAAAAAAAGAAAAAGAAAAGTAGTAAAGAGAAGCAGTGACAGAGGCCCAGACATGACAGAGATAATTCATTATAGACATTTTTGATACAATTATCCAGGAGAGGTTGGAATATGCAGCCCAAATATGTGCAGGGTGAGGGAAGAGAATACAAATACCGGCTATGTTCTCAATTTTCCTAAAAGTTACAATGGTTTTCCTAAATACCATGCATATTAACAAGTGTGCAGATCAATTTAAAGATGTATTCCTGTTTAGACAATAAAGGAAAAAAAAACCTAGCAATGCCAAATTTAACTAAAAGATCAAGTGCTCATGGCTCTAACTGCTTTGTAGACTGTGCTGTGGGCAGGGAGGTTCTACTTCTTCACTAGCTTGGGGGGGCACTCTAGTCTGGAGAATTTGCTGCAGCACACCTAAAGTTGGTGGCTACCATCCCTGACCACTCCTGCTCTTAGCTGAGAGCCCCATTCAGGAGGTGCAGTGAGAAGACAAAACAGCCAAACCTTGGGGAAAACACAGATAAAAGGAGCAAATCAAGATAATTGTGCTAATTATCATAACGACGGAAAGATTTTGTGTTTGCATGAAGGCTCCCCTTCCCCCATTATATGCATGATGCTGTGGATGCATTCAGGGCAAATGAGTTCCAGGCCTCGCTAGATGCTTGAATTTCTGTCAAAGTGGTTCCATTACATATGTGTCCCCCAGGGTCAGACTGCATTAGCCAACTCCTTTATTCCCTACATGATGAACTAAGGAAGTTCTGTTGGCAGACTGTCTTCCAAAAATGCTTTTGTAACATATTTTCAGCATCTGCAAGAACTTCAGCTCGTTTTAAATTGGGGTGGGTTTGTTGGTTTTTCTATTTTGGGGTTGGTGGCTTTTTTTTTTTTTTTTTTTTTTTTTTTTAATGCAGTAAAAAAATAAAACCCAAAATGTCTCTAAGGTCATGGAACAGTGACCTCATTGGCTGGGCTAATTTGATTGTGCCAGAACAATAGCACTGTACTCCTCTGCCAGCGAAGTGCATGCTAATTATGTGATTTGCCCTTGATAAGACCTTGGTGGGTCATTCAGCAGTTGTGATCTGTCACTGACTTCTAATCATGTATTATCGTCTGGGTGAGTCAGAATGGTACCCTAAGCTTTCTGTCTTTACAGCAGTGTGGCACTCTAATTACCTTATGCCAAGTGGATATGCAGAGACTGAATTAAGTGATCACTGTGATTGCCTTCAAAATCTTCTCTTTATCCTTTGTGTTGCTTCTCTGCAATTTACATTTTAAGATGCTGAGAAGCTTTTGGTGAGACTGAAAATGCCACTCTAAAAAAATAATGATTTTTTAATTTAAAAAGCATAACATTAAATTTAAGTCATATCAATCCCCAACAGTATCTAAGTGCTCCTAAACAATATACCTCAATAAGAATCTCTCAGTAAACTTGTGAAAATGAGACATCCTTTACCTTTTAATCTGCAACGAAAACAGAAACAAAAGGAAAGAAGCATAATCTCTTTCTAAAGTTTTAACAATTCATAATTGGTATTTAATAAACAAAATTAATTATGAAATGCTTTTCTACATTTATCGTGCTTGTGAAATGTGCATGCCAATAAAACAAATGCTACAGATCAAATGTAAAGCTTGAAAGGCTTCATCCCTTTTTTCATCATCAGAGAAATCACAGAAATCATGTTCGATACAAATTCAGGAGCAAATTTCTCACCTACTGGTTAACTAATTTTGTGGCAATTTAAGGTTATCTGTGTTTGGCTAGCTAGGACAATGCTCTGTATTTTACCCAGTACTTTAAAAATCAGTTGGAGCTGCACTGCACTTCTCTATTGTTGCATAGCAACTCTCAAAAACTACAAAGCAATCTGTTATGGTAAACCAGTTGTATTAACATCTGTATTTGCCCAAAGAATGATCTAGTGCCTTTTGCAAAGAAAATGAGGTGATATGTCTCTAGGTTAAATAAACAAAGTAATGATTTATAAATTTTTATAAGATACATTTGTTTGAATCATGTCTGAAAATATGAGTTCTGAAGTGCTACTTGAAAGTTGTCATAAAACAGACAAAAAAAATCCTCACAATGTTAAATTTATTGTACCCCTAACAGAAAATAAGGATTTTCAGAGCTTTTCCATATTGTATGTCAATATTGCAGTATAATTTTTTTTTTTTATAGAAACAAACTGAAAAAAAAAAGTCAATAAAAACCATAAAGGACAATTGAGAAAAAATTGCAAGCCTTATTTTCCTTGAATCACATGATGCACAAGCAGCATTATTTGGTGAAACCTTGATTTGGGGGTGGGGGGGAAGCAGACAGAGACAGAGCGAGAAATACAGAGAGAGCCAGAGTGCCTAGAAATAAGATGCATTCCCTGGGTGGCAAAACAAAAGAGGCAAAGAAAAAAAAAAAAAAAAAAAGGAAAAAAAAAAAAAAAAAAAAAAAAAAGCTGTGGAAAGTTGACACAGTCAAGAATAATGGCTAAATCTATCAAGTTTGATCAGGTCTGCTATAATGAAGTGGAGCTTCATATTCCGAGCAGGGACAATGAAGACAGAAGTCAGGCTCTAGAAATGTGCTGCTCACTTTGTGCCTGGAATATGCAGCAGCCAGCAGGGAGCCACAAGATAATTACACAGTATTTGTGTGGTTCCAGGAAGCTTCCTGCGCAGGTTGAATGCCCGCACTATATTAAAAGGCAGCACAGTGAAATGTTTTTAATGAATATTTTTGTCAGGGAAAGAAAAGGCATTTGAATGATTTTTGTGTATGCAGGGAAGGAGAGGTGGAACATCACTGTCAAAATGCAGGTACCGTTATTTATATTTACTCCACTATTTACAGTTTCAAGAGCCTAATGTCCTTTCAATAATACAAATCACAACACTAGGTTAATGTTATTTAGGGCTAATTGAACATATAGTCCCCTAATGCTTGCAGTTAGAATGTTTTGCTGAAATCCTACATCATCTGGCTTGAAACTACTTTTATTTTTATTTCCAGTATAAGCTGAAATGTTTAGACACATTTAATCAGAAAACTCAAAGAAGAAGTAACACAGATGTTGATACTTACTATTCAGTAGCCCTTGGCAGTGATAGATCTAAAACACAAGAATACATTATTTCAGCACTCTGTAATTCTCACCTAACAGATGTGAATAATCCACTGAATTAAAAACCTCAGACATGATACTCATAAATGTACATTTGACAGTGTGAGCAATTGTATTGATCAAAACCTGGACTTTGGTAAAACAAGTTAATCTGAAAGGCTTTTTGCTGGACCAGATTTCAATATTATCTATACCTAAGCAAGCCCCTGTTTTGCTGCTTACAACTGAATCATTTCTGGTATGCACAACTGAGACAATTTGCTGTTACGTGCTGCTGAGTATCTTCATGCAAGATTAAATAAGGCCCTTTCAATTTTACAGCACTGTCCTTCACAAGAAATCCAGGTACGTACACTTGCTTATAGATCAGTGACCACTGATCAAATTTTGATTTTTAAACAAATATAATGGTCAGTTTAATAATTAAACTGTGATTCAATAGAGAGAAACTCCTGGGCTATGAAAGGAGATCCAGTGACCCTCCAGGTCTGGCACCTGGGATTAGTGTGGCCTCTCCACCAGCACTGCCTAACTCACTGTCCAACCCAAAATATACACCTAGATCTAGTCTCTGCTGATGTCAAATGCTGAACAAGAGAGGTTTTGTTGCTCCTTAGGGGTTTTCTTAGACCTGCATTTTAATAACTATTATTTAGAAAATAAATTAAAAAATAAAGCAATTTCTGTCCAACTTGGAAACAAGGAATGTAATTACAAGGAGTTGCTTTGGTGATGACACTTCAGATAACACAATGCAGCAGAAGACACAAAAAAGTTCCTCATCATCATCAACAGAAAGCTTTCACCCTTCTATATTTTTAACTCTGTGCTTATAAAAAATAAGAGCAAGTAGCTGTGATTGTAGTCCTGGGAAAACAAAAATAAAATACAAAGATGATCCGTCTGATTTAGGTTACTGAAGAAAACCTCATGGATCAATATAATGTTGTCAAAGGGTGGCTTTTAAAACAACAAAATAACAGAAAGATTCTTCAGTACTTCTGGCACCGTCATGGATTTTTAAATTCTAAGTATTATGAAGATAGGTTGAAGTACTTTACATTACATAATAGAATAACTACAGCCCCAAATTGCCCTCGCTGTAAGTCCAGCTATTTCCTGGTTTGCTGCTTGATTCAAATGCATCTATTTCTTGCACATTATTTTTTACTTCTTTAAAACTTGGAGTTTAAGTTATGAAAATTCGTGCTTCCTTTTCAGGTTCACTTCTTGAATATTTTTTTCTTTGTTTTTCAAGAGATAAAAATTAAACTTCCTTGAATCACTGAGAACAATGTTACTTAGGTCCTTATTACTGTCAGGGACCAATTCTGCACCTTTGAACAGGAGATTTACCATAAGCAGGAACAAATCCTGATGCAAAAGGGAATTAAAGGATTGTATATATATAATCACTCTCCCTTTTTTGTTTGCATTCCTATTTTAGCAATACACAGTTGTACATTTTCTGAAGGGATCAAAGGAATAAGGTGGAATTAACTCTTCAAAATTATCAGTGCTATGTTTTTGCCAAGGAACTGAATGCAACTTGTGCTCCACTCTTTGTCTACAGAAGCTCTAATTTAAAAGGGAATCTTTCAGTTACTAGATGAAGAGGTAAACAGCTGTCACATTTGAAGCCCAAGTAAACATTGTAACCTACATTCCATCCCCCTGAGCAAAAAAATCTAGAACTTCCTCTGCTGCAAAGGAGGCAATGTGAGCTAAGTGATAGTTTTCATTTTATTTTTGGCAAGTTCTTAAAATTTTTGCAGCTCCAAACACTTGAGCATATCTCTTAGATGGAGGGGAAGATAACAATCACTCCTTTGAAGCTCTAGCTGTTTGAGGTTGCCTTTTGTGATTAGAGCAAATAGTTGCAATTAATCAACCATGGCACCTCATGTTTGCTCAGTTTCAATAGTTCACTCCATGAAATATGGTTTTAGTAGCTAAAATATCTTACCAAGAACTGAGGTTTCTTACAGCCACCACAGTACTCAAAGCCCATGCTCTGTGTATGCAGTTCGGTGTTGTTTCATTTTTGTTATAAATAAGATGAAAGAATAATAAACTCACTGGGTCAGATTCTCACTCTTTCATGCCTGTCCATTTTATCCCATGTAAACCTGTGTAATGCACTGGCTTACAGGACTCTGAGTGACAATAGGATTCACTCAGGGCAATGGAATCCATTTGGGTTTACACGAGTTTAAGCAAGAGCAGAATTTAGTCTCAAAAGAGAGAAAAAAAAAAAATCTTAATATCACCGCTGCTCCACACAGACTTCCCTTACAGAAGACACATAAACTGGTTAATGCAGCCAGAGCTTCTTTCTGCACCTGAATATTAAAGTTATTTTGCCAATATTTATAAGCCCATATCCCTCAGTACAAGCAGAGCTGGGGATATCAACCATAGCTGTTAGTTCCGTTGCATGAGATGAGCTTTGTATCAAAGGAAAAAAGGCTCCTCTCCATCACACATGCTTTATTTTATTCAACCAGCTCTTTTTCACATTGTTATATCCAGTGAATATAGCACGGTTGGATTCAGAAGAGAACCTTAAGCGTTATCATAATGCTTAGAAGCAATGGCTTCACACTGTATAATCTATCAAAGGTGTCAGATTTACAAAATGCAGATTTTCTGTCACATTTGGGCACTATAAGCACTGTATCTTTTCACTAAGGTGCTGACTGCTGTTTTAATGAGGCCCTTTGGTGGCTGTAAAAAACTGAAAGGAGAGGATTATAGGGGTTACCCTAGGTATTGTCTATTTGTCTTACAAATTTCACACTAACTACCAATTACATCGCCATAAACCTTTTGGCTACTTCAAGCTATATGCCATATAATACATAAAAAATATGCTATGTTAACCTCTTCCATATTATACGAGTAACTACAGCCACTGATGCAAGTAACATATCTAATGAAGCCAATAATGAGCCTCTTTAAAAGTAGTCTTGTTATAGGAATAATATTAGAGCAGTTCAGTTAAAGGCTAAGGTCCATTACGGCAGGCTTCCTATGTTCTCTGGTCCCAGGTCTGAAAAGATGCTGACACGCTAATTCAGGCTCAAGAAGGGCATTAATCTCACAACCTTCTACTTGTCATGCTTAATGGGACATCCTGCTTAGGTGAAATGAACCTGATGTATTCAGGTAAACATAATTTAATAAGGAGGGGAAAAAAAAAATAAAGAAATAGCCAGGGTTCGACATAACAGTAAGGGGAATATTTACAATTTAGTTTCAGTGGAAAGTGTTGTTAGTATTTGACTGAGAAGTAAGCAATGTGGGAAAAGGGCAAATAATGCAGATCTGTTTAAAAATCCACCACTGAAATATTAGTGCATTTAACAGAATATGTTAATTTGAAGATGGAAGAGATGCGCTAATGTGGGGCTTAGAGCACTTGAGTGTAAAATAGAGATCTGAAGCTAGATAGTATGATATTTAAAAGGCAAGCATGAATGTCAGTGAGTAGCTGCATATCCTCTTTTGGCTGTCATCAATCATAAGTCTAATAAGCCACCTAAAATTATGTCACAAGATATGAAATAGCATCAACCTCAGCAGTTAAACAAGCACATGCCCTACTTGCAGACTGGGTGGTAAATGCAGGACCCATCTCTCAACCCCAAGAAAGCACAAAGAGACTCCAAGGAAAACACAGGTGAAATGGCCAGGCCTTGGGGAATGCACAGTACACCACAAACCTGGTGTTCTGTACCGCCAGATACAAAGAAGTTTAGGAGATAAAACCACAAAGTACAAAAATATATTGCCACCTACTTAGGAAAAAAATAATAATGCCATATTGATTCATGAATTGAAGTCAGGTACCTAAGAGAACCAAAACATTAGGGTGAAGCCTTTTACTCACTACGAGTGGGTCTATTTCCCCAGAATTCACCCTTTGCTGCCTCCCAAAGCCAAAAGGCTTTGCTACACATTTTCGTGCTGAGAGAGAAAGCAGGATGAAATCATCAGCCTCTCAAAGGGAACAAAACTATTATGGATTCTATTGGGTAATCTGAGGGGAAAAGAGGGCTTCCAAGGAAGCAGAACCCAGCTCACCACTGCAGAGCTAGCTGGCTGTCATCCTTGATCACAGAGATTTTCCACAACCTACCGCTTCATTCCTTTTGGCCGTACAGCCCATCCAGCACCACAGCCTCAAAAGCTCAAAGGAAAAATTGTGGAAGTTTTTGGCTGTTGCTGCATTTTCTTTTCATGCATAATTGCAAGTGGGCTAGTGTCACTAAGATAATAGCATTAAGAAATCAGAGAAAATAAGGTATGTCTGAAAGTGTTTTTTGGTTTTTTTGTTTGGTTGGGTTTTTTTGGTGTGGTTTTTGTTTTGTTTTTTACTAATTGTGTTACAGCTATCATTTTCCACAAAAGGATTCAAGTCCTATTTTCTTCCAACAATTTTTCCCTTCACTATGCTTCCAGTTGCATATGACAAGCAGATCCTAAACTGCACTGAGAAGAAATCAAAATTTGGTTTTAAACTAGCCAAAAAAAACCCAAAAAACAAACCAAAAACCAAACAAACCAAAACCAGCAAAAAAAACAGGTATGGAAAGAGAACTATTCAAGTGCCCTTACTGGCTTGTACACACAGATGTTGATCTTGTTAAGCCTTGAAACACACACACCAAATAGGTCTTTGCTGCCTCACTGGCTCCCAATACACCTTTTGACCATAAACATCTGGGTATTTTATCTAGGCTGATTTTTGCAAGCAGTTTACTCTAAAGCCACTAATACATGCTATTGCAATGGGGCTCAATGGTGCCTATTAGGTGCTGGTCATGCTGAGCGAGGGTGTGGATTGTGGAGACGTATTTCACCACAGGGAGCTATAGGAGACACTCTGCTGCTGGAAGGCAGAAAACCTCCTGGAGCTCTCAGGTGCACAGAGGAATGCACTTGCTATTAAATTATTTCACAGGGAGAGGCCTATTACCTATGAAAGCTGATCTTGCTCTTAAAGGCTAGGGACGATAACTCTCTTTAGGGGGAGGTGACATGTGCAAAGGGACGATAACTCTCTTTAGGGGGAGGTGACATGTCCAAAGGGATCAGTCCCAGGCTCCCCAGCAGCCAAGGACTATAATGATAACAGGTACATATGACACGCACTTTCCTACACCGCAGAAACCTGCATCTGCCAAAGGATGGACCAAAGAAACCAGGAATATAGACGTTCAGCAAAGAGGTGTCTAGTTACAAGGGCCCACAGCAGCAGTGGAAGATATTTGGAAACATCTCCCCTAAAATGTTTCCATCTGCCCTAGGGACACTGTTTAGATGTACCCTCACAGGAAGTAAACTTATTTAACACTGTTTAGACTTATTCACTCATGAATTTTAGAATAAGTTCAAAATCTACGTTCTCATTTTGAAATTTCAGATATTCAGACAATATTTACAGAGAGGCTAAAACTGATAAAAATAGTTTGGGCAACAAACTAAACCAAGACAAAACTGTGCAGCAATTCACATGTTTTGGCACTCCTAGCTCCTGCAACTCTATGATACTTGGGAGGCTTTCTTCAGAGAAAGACTGATGGTTTTTGTTTTGTTTTAGAAAACAGAAGGGTATGTTATCTGAAAACAACAGGCACTTTAATTTTCAGGTGTGGGTAGCTGTTTATGCCTTTTGATACCTGAATTTGGATCTATATTACTACCATTACAGTTGTACAGAAAATGTATATAATCATGACACTCTACCTGAATTCACCATATATTAAAAAAGACATCCTATATTGCCACATTTGAAGCTAAGTTCTTTTGAGATGAAAGTAGTTTCCAAACATGATAAATCAGCAAATCCTAAAATAAATTAATTAGGACCTCCTTTGTAGTTAGACTATGCCCAAACTACAATCAGAGCACAGATCAGGCAATGCCATGGAAACACAGAATTCCTTACTTCACAAACTTTACTGTGTGACACAACAGTCATCAAGTATTGACACCAAAGGCCCAGCACTCATGAGCTTTTTTACTACTATTACCTAGTTAAAATTTTTAGGTCAGCAATTAAATCTAGAATAGCTACCTCAATGTCCTTTTTAGGTCCAAAGCAGAACTCAGAGCACCAGCTGACATTCAATGAACTTGCCAGTAAAGGCAAGTGAGAAAGACCTGAAGATGACAGAAGCCTTAGGACAGTTTGTGATTCAAGACATGCACAGAAGAGTCAACAAGTCTGGAGAAGTCACCATTCCCTGGTTCCTATTAACTAGCAGGGACATGTGGTCCAGTAAGTTTCCCCCATTCTTTCATTCTCCATCTCAGCATTTGCCCCTGGCATCTGCCTCAAAGATGGGTTTCCATTTCATTCAGAGCAAAAAAGGGTAGCAAGTATTAATTGGATTTTTCTCAAAATAATTAAAATTTTAAAAAGTAAAATAGAAGTGCATGATCTTGTGGCTGGGAGGCTGGTGGGTCAGAAACTGGGTGGAACCCATCACACTTTACAAGACCCACAATTACATGAACCATATTGAACTGTTGAAGTTTAATATGTGAAACAGCAGAAGGGAAAATTATTTTTCAGCTTCATTAGCTCCTACACTACAGAAAAGTACACGTTCCCTATGTTAGTGTCCAGTTAATGCACGCTTAGATTTCAGATCTCAGTTTTTCACATTGGTTTCCAACAGCTGTTTCACAGAGAACCAGATAGATCTTGAATATTTGTAGGGGATGAGCTCACTATACAGTAGATACAAGGCTTCCCCCTAGCACCACCAGCCAGGGGCTGAGTAACATCACCCCCAGGGTCAGGAAGCTCCATGATACCTTTCCTTGGGGAAAGGTATCAGCTCACACTGAACACAAAGGTGCAGTGTGAATTTGGTAACATCTAAGCACATAGGCCAGTGACTGCAAGAAGTGAAATTTCTT
Organism: Heliangelus exortis; assembly: GCF_036169615.1. Classification (NCBI taxonomy): domain Eukaryota; kingdom Metazoa; phylum Chordata; class Aves; order Apodiformes; family Trochilidae; genus Heliangelus; species Heliangelus exortis. The sequence goes on from NC_092424.1 coordinate 43,084,559, forward strand.
GTTCAAAGACATATCCACTTCCTTGCACTCTCCCCAACATGTACCAGATCCCCTCATCATAACACAAAGCCTTCTTTTCTGGCTATCTTTTGTATTGCCCCCAAAGCAGGGGCTAGCTTTAATAGACCAGTCTGTCCGTGTTTATGGCAAAAGAGCCCCCTTAACTTTTAGATGAAGAAAGGGTAAAAAATATTCCCAATATTTAGATTTTATGCTTTTGAATGCATTCATCTCTACAATACTTTTGCAGGAATACAATTTTTCCAGCCTCTTTCCTGAAGCACCTTGGGTGTCGCCACGCTGCTCCCCCCCTTTTTACTTTTTTTTTTTTTTTTTTTCCCCTATCCAACTAAGAACTGTGTTCTAATCTATATAAAATCATCTCTGCAGAGCTGGTTAAAAAATGTCACCTTAGGCACCTGAATTAATAGTTTGGTTATGTACTCTGTTAAGACATTACTATAGATCAGCATAAGTGTGCTAGACAGACAGTTCTTTAGAGCTAACATTTTAAAAAGGTGCCAAAGCCAACATCCCTTTGAGATCTCACTAAGCTATCCAGATTTAAAAAAAAACAACAACCCACAAAGAAACCAACCAACCAGAAAACCCCACAGATTCACCCACTCCCCACCCCCCCTTGCAGCTTTCCTCAGTGCCACTGGAAATATCAAATGGTGGAAAAAAGTTGGCAGGAATAAATACTTCCAAGGAGTTTCTAAAGCTGCAATTAATGCTAATGAAGCTATACCTTATATGGCAAGGAGACATAGTATAAATTGGGTAAGTAAGAAAAACGATCAGCCATTGTGCTCTTCCAGTATGGTACATCAGGGTATTACCACTGTAAAGCTATCTTTATTTTAAGCCATTAAATAAAACAATATAAATCTGTAAGCAGGTGTTTCTTGGTGCAGGAGTATTGAAAGTTGTAAGGCAAACAACCTAATTTTAGCATCTATGGAGAGTGGGATGTAAATTTACTGTTCACTGATGCATTGAACGCAGGGAGGACACAATCAGCAGGAGCTTCCAGCAAGATTATCCTATTAAAGCAGGAAGACTTCACGCGGCTGTTAAGGAAGTAGTCAAAAGCAGGTGATGGAAGTGGGGGTTTGCCAAGCAGGCACAGGCCCACTGTACATGTTAAGTTGTTGTTTTCTGCTCAGCTAGGCAGCAGAAAATTGATATGTTAGCAATGAAGTGCAATGACAATTAAATTGTAACTGACCTACATGTTACCATCATTACGCTTTCTCTTTTTTACTGCTTTCCCTCTTATTTAATCACACAGTATGGGGTTTTTATTAGGCTGTAATGTTAAAATCTTCATCCATTTAGCCATAAATGTTTGACTGGATATCTATCAGACTTCCTTGCACTATACAAACAAACCCATTTTGCTGAATCATTGTTGACTTGTTTGCGGCCTAATTTAATGAGTGTAATAACTTACATTACTACCCAGTTAACATTTAGGAACCCAGAGAAGACCTGCTAGCATGCAGCAAGCTACTGTATATGTTTTCTATTCATATCACTCTTCTTTGCAGTAAATTTCATACAATAATATGCACTCCTTGCAACTCTGGCATTGCTTGTCCTCTGCCCAGCCACAGCCAAGCTGCAAAGCTAAGAATTAAGTGCCTCAAAATTTTGTTGTTGTTTCAGCTTGCTAGGTGTCAGGTCACCACTTATTTATACAGCCATCAAAATATCAAGCAAAACAAACTCCAGACCATATTTGTTACTTCATGCTCATGCAACAAGCTGTATTACTGAGGAGGAAAATACCAACACAATTATTATTACTTAAGTAGAATAAGGTTTCCGAGTTAAATATAAAACTAGAGAAAGCTAAACCTGCTTTCCCAGACCTTAGCTCAAATTAGGTGAAACAAATGTCACCATTTTATAATACTAAGGGTGACACCCAGGTATTTGGGTGCATAATGAAGAACAGCCCTGCATAATGAAGAACATACAAATACCAGGGAGCCCACAGCAGGAGTGCTGTCAGGCTGTTGGATGCTACAAAGCCACTGTACACCAGGGGGTTTCCTGCTTTCAAGACCATGCCTCAAACACTGACATGTACAGGGGTGACCATTTGAGAAGTGCAAAAATTGAAATTTTCCATTTTGCTCAGAAAATAAAATCCATTTAAGTGTAACAAAGGGATATCACAGATTATATTTTATTGCAGGTAACCTGTGTTAATGGCAAATCACTACAAAATCTCTGTTGTAAAAGTTATGGTGTACTAGGTAAATGCCAAAGAACAGAACTCTCAGTTTCCCCCAGATACATTCAACCAACCTTCTTTCTTTTGTTCACAGGAAAAAACAAACCTGAAACCCACTAGAATGGACAATAAGAAAAATGACATTGACTCAGTAAGTCAAGCCCGGATAGATTCAAAAGGGGGCAGGAAAACCATACGTGTTTAAAAGAATTCATAGATTGTGAATGTCTTGAAGAATGGCAAGTAAGAGGCAAATTATGTATTTTACTACCCTGTAAAAGAGCCAAATCATCAGGGTGGGGAATAGAATGAGAAATAAGGACTTCAAGATTTCCCAAATTATAAAAACAACTAACAAATCAGTCCAATTTGTGCCCATCACTGTTAGAAGAACACATTGCTCACAAGCATCTTGACCATGAAACTTACTGTGTACAGTTTTAGTAAAAACTTTAACAAATACATCAACGAAACCTCATTAGTGATAGTTACTGAATCAATGTGTATTACTCTTCCCACTGACAACATTTCATAGGGAAACAAAGCCTGATAACCCAAGTTTAATTAAGGATGTTTAAATTTTATTTAGCTCAACCCTTTTTTTAGCTCTAGATCCCAACCTGCCTATGCCATGGCAATCCAGAGCTTCCTGAAAAACACATCAAGTTGTGCTAAAGAAACAAACAAAAAAATTAGAGCTTTTAGGGTCAGATTTATTACCACCTCATTGCAAAGTTCAGTATCGGAGGAGGTGAAGATAGAGCTACAATGTTCTTGGGAATGCCATTTGATACACTGAGCTGAGCAGAAACCACAGGCAGAATGACTGAGACATCAGGGTGAGTTACACCTGCAGGAGCTCCTCCAGCACCATCCTGGAGCAACCGCAAGAACATTTTCCCAAAGCAGGTATCGATGATGTGAAATGCTCAGACTTGGAAAAGTCTATTATTACTCGGTGGCTACAGAGCTTGGTGTTTGACTTGGCAGTTTTAAATCTCCATCTTCCTAATTATTCCAGCCATGAAGCTCTTACTTGACAGTGACATGGAGCTGCCACATCAGTGAACTATACAGATCATATTGGCTAAGAGATCACTGCAGGATTACCCTCATGGGTTCAGAGCCAACAGTTAAATTGTAGAGAAATTGACAAGGGAGAAAAGCTCATAAATAACAGTTGGGGATGCTGGATGGATAGGCCACCAAAAGGTGGTCTCAGACAGAACTGAGAACACAGTATTGATACTGTGACTACTCATTTGCTTTATTCTTGCAGTCCATGTAAAATGATTTCTTTTTCTATATATTCTTATCATATAATATGCCAAATTGTAGGGAACCCATCAGGATCATCATGTCCAACTCCTGTCCCTGTGTAGGGCATCTCCAGGATCACACCATGTGCCTGTGAGCATCACCTAGACCTTTCTTCAGCTCAGGCAGGCTTGGTGCTGTGACCACTTCCCTGGAAAGCTTGTTCCATTGCTTAACTGCCCTCTGTGTGAAAAACCTTTTCCTGACAGCCAACGTAAACTCTCCCCTGAATTCAGCTTCCTGACATTTCTCCAAATCCTGTCTTTGGTCACAGGAATGAAGAAATCAGTACCAGTTCCATCTCTTCCCCTCATGAGGAAGCCACATACTGCAATGAGGTCACCCCTCAGCCTCCTTTCCTACAAACTGAACAATCCAAGTGACCTCAGCTGCTCCTCGTAAGTCATCCCTTGCAGACACTTCGCCATCCTTGTTCGCATCTCCTTTGGATGCTCTCCAACAGCTTTATGTCTTTTATATATTGTGGTGCCCAAAACTGCACACAGTACCCCAGGTGAGGCTGTGCCAGTGCAGAGCAGAGTGGGACAATCACCTCCCTTGTCGGGTTGGTGATGCGGTGCTTGGTGCACCCCAGGACACCACTGGCCCCCTGGCTGCCAGCGCACACTGCTGCCTCATCTTCACTTTGCCCTCAGCCAGGACCCCCAGGTCCCTCTCCAGCCACTCATTCCCCAATCTGTACTTGCCACCAGGCTTGCCCCATCCCAGGTGCTGAATTCAGCACTTGCCTTCATTAAACTTCATGTGGTTGATCTCTCTAACCTATTGACCTGCCCACCTATCTGCAGGGCCTGCCTGCTCTTGAGGGAGTCAACCGCTCCTCCCAATTTTGCCTTCCATTCCTGCATCCAAGTCATTGCTGAAGATGTTGAAAAGGACTAGGCCAAGGATGGAGCCCTGTGGGACTCCAGTAACCAGTTACCAGCCTGATGTTACCCCATTCTCTGTCACTCTTTATGCTTGACCTGTGTGCCAGCTGCTCACCCATTGTATATCACAGTTGTCCAGATGTACGCTGGACATTTTGTCCAGGAGAATATTATGAGAGACAGTATCAGAAACTTTCCTGAAATGCAGAAATATTACATCCAGTGGCTTCTTTTGATCAGCTAGGATCCTTGTCATAAAAGGAAATCAGTTTTGACAAGCAGGACTTCCCCCTCATGAAGCTGTGAACACACAGAGCATAATACCTACTGTGGTCAAGTGCAGGGCCACTTCTTGACTGTAGCTTTCCCATGTCAGGGTACAAATACAAACACAATTTTGTAAGTACCAGTTGTCAGTGCAAAGGGCTGTTTTACTTGATTTGAGAGGCTTACTGAAAAGGATAACATACTGGGTAGAATAAGGTGCCAGTACAGCACACTGGGACATCAGTAAGCAGAAGCTTACAGGAGAAACTCATGATGAATCTCAAGGTACATGATTGTAGAAGAGCTTAATCCTGACAAACTCTTCCCAGAGAGGATTTTTTCCACCCACCTACATGCTAGTGGGAATCCTGAACCTGATTTCCACACTAAGTGCCCTCTGTTAAGCTCAGCTGAACTCTTCTCACCTGCTACTGTGAGAAACCAAACCCCCAGTTTATTTATACAATTGTCAAACCAAATATAAATGATACAGAATTTCCAGCGTTTCTCTGGAAATCACCAGACATGTTGAATGCAATGATTTTACAAAGTTGAAAGAAAAAAATCCAACACTAGCAAAAACAACAAAAAAAACAACCAGCAAACAACAAAACAAAAACACCAAAAAACCCACCATGAGCCTATCACAAGCTGAACTGCTCTGAATTTAATTTCAATCATTCACAATTTTTCCAAACTTCTGGTTAGAAGTTTTTTAGTTTGGGTTTGGTTTTTGGGTTTTTTGTTTGTTTGGTTTGGTTTTAATAGTGAAAATGTGTAAATATTTTTGTGCTTATTGTACTGAAATTTTTCAATTTAATTTAGGAATAAAGTTCAAGTTATACCATAAGAAAATAAATGAATTGACAATTAAATCCATAACTTTATTTTTGGTAGAAACAAAACGTTCCGCTGTGATAAAAAATATTTTTGTTCTCTTCCCATAGAACTAATAAAAAGGAAAAATGTTGTACACCAATCACACAGGAGTCATTTGTTTGGCTAGCATCTGAAAAATTATTTTTACAACAATATGCAAAATACATTGACTCGGACTTTGCTTTAAGTTATCAACTAAGAATTTTTTGTCTTTTTTTTTTTTTAATTTAAGATTTTTCATTATCCAATTAAGAATGAACCTCTCCTTTCTTCAAAAAAATGTGTTCAAATGACACCTCTCTCAGGGTTTATGTTTCACCAGAGTGACAGCATCAAATAGCAACTTCACTTGACTATTTTCAAGGCCCTGATCAGTGTCAGTTGTACACTGATGGGAAGATTATTTGAAGTCTGAAATAGCCAAATAATTGTGAAGCCACAGATGTGAGTCAGATAGGCTTAGAGACAAGTAGCAGCACTGTGTAAGAATAATTTTTCCTTCATTTAATCTGTTACACTGAAAAGTTAAAAATTAAAGACCATAATCGATAAAAAAAAAATATACACGTTGCATCCTCATTTCTCAATATTTAGGACAAATGACTATGTATAGATTTACTATTTTGTAAAAATTTTACCTGAATTTCTATAATTGGTGAATATTATGAACTTCCAGTACAATTTTATAAAAACATAAAATAGCCAGTATTTTATGATTATTTATAAGTATCCAATATTTTATAATTATTTATATTTTTTCCACTTAGTTTTACCATAAAGTGAAGAACTTCAGGGGGGTTTAAGTCTGTACCATGAAAGGACATTCTCTCGATTGGTCATACTATTGGTCCATGAAAGTCACATAACAAACAATTTACCCACAGGAAGCATTTTTGGAAAGGAATCTGAATTCAATATATAGTTCTCTTTGGTTTTAAAAACCTTTAAATATTCCAATAATAGAAAAATGTGTAAATTGTCACAGAACAGTGTATTTCAAAGCATTATCAAAGCCATGATTATTATTTTTATTTGGATGGATAACAGCACACACCATGTGGTCCCATGAGTCATGCTGAAGACTTCTATTATTAAATCCTGCAACATTAAATATTTTATGTTTTTTCATTTTTATCTCTGACTCTTGTTCCACTTGTTGGACTGAAAAATGTGTCTGGTAGTAAAAAATCTGATGGAGCAGCCTCTGACTCACAAGTTTTCTGCTTTTCTTTCTCACTTTCTTTATTGTTTTCTCAACGCAGCACAGAAAGCATGACCCATATATGTTGAGCACATTAAAATCTAATGCATTTTGCTAATTCCTAACATAACCTTGGCAACTTGTCACTTGTCACTCAACCTCACATGCCCAAAGTAGCACACCATAAGGTAAAGGCATCCACCAGCTTCAGAGCTCAGCTATCAGGTTTGGCATCTGAGTCACCAGAAATAGGCAGGATGAACTGGAGAAGAAAATGTTTGCAACTTGCCTTGAAGCAGGCAGAGTTTAGCAGGGATTAGCATCCTGTTTTCCCTTGGAAACACAGCAACAACTCAAGATAACTTTTAGACTATGTCTCAGACAACTGAAAAGCAGAATTCCCCAAAGCACAGGACTCTGCTCCATGGAATCCAACATGAAATTAAGGTAATATTCAGAATAGAATATGGTTTTCTGCAACTTCCTGAAGCGAGGATTTGCAAAATCTACAAAAATAAAAATAAATACAAAATAAAAATAAAAATTTAAAATAAATAGAATAAAATAACAAAATTAAATTAAAAAATCAAAATAAAATAAAGCAACAAAAAAAACCCTAACAACTTTCAGTCCCTGCTTTTTGTTACACTGCTGTTGATACTAGATGGAGAAGAGAGGCAGACTAACTGGGAGTCTCACTGAGACCTAGGGAAAAAAAAAAAAATCTAAAAGTTTTTATGCTGGATGAATATACCCAAGTCAGATGAAATTAAATTCAAGTCTCCCACACATCTTCCTCTTGACAATTCAGAACTCATCCCTAGCATAGATTTTTCACAAGTTTCTATTATGTTTTCTAATAATGTGGTTCTTCCAGAGAACACTTGCTGGACATCGTTTCCAGGCCAAAATTATCAAATCCTCCATTTTCAGAATATTGCACTTCTGTTGCTATCAACTTGTCTGTGAAGAGGCTATATTCTTGTATTAGTATAAGCAAACTAAGCTTCTTCAAAATATCTTTGAGGTTACTGGGACAAGGCAGGTTTAGAATTAACTCTGAAATTCTCCTTAGTACAGCTAAACTGCTCGTGTGAAATATATCCAAATAAGCGTATATAATATCCAAAGTGTTTTTCCCTTCCTTTGGTGAAGCTTCTTCCCTAACTCTAAAAATCTGCTTTATTTAAACTGGCTGAAATTCACAAAGTATTAAATTATTAGTTGTTACTTAACATTCCTTATCAATTGTATTTATTAATTTCAGGAAGGAGATTTGACATTGCTTCAGTAATTTAAATTAGTACCACACGGCTACAGGCTGCCATTAAATGATTCTCTGGGGCAAAATCAGATCTTTAAAGATCTTTAAGTGACACTAGAGATAAGCTAACCAAATTTTTGTCTGGGAAGTTACAACTTATCAAAAATGTAATAAACCATGGGCCGAATATTCATTGTAGGCAGCACATAACGTGGTCCATGAAATGACATTTTAGCATCTCTCACTTTGCCAATATGAAAGTTTGCTGAAGGTGCAGGGTAAGGCTCCATTTATACTTAACAGTTCCCATCTTCACGAATACTGTGACTTTATACACTCCAGTACATTCCCTCACTGAACACCAAATCACTCAGCTTGGACATACAACATTCTTCCATTTTCTTCGCTTAATTTTAATGACATAGCTGTTTTGATTTTCCAAGAGTATTAACTTTGAAAGCAGGTGGGGAAAGGAATCACTTCCCTTCCCAATTCTCCCTTCACTTCAAGTACCTGCTCACCTGTGTGATAAACCTCAGCATACTTCTGATCACAAGGAAAGTGATGGTCTGTGGTGGTGATCAGGCAGCACCAGCTGCAGAAATTTAACAACTGGCAAGCGTTTAACCTTGATGTACTATAGAGAAGAATACATCAGCACCTCCTATAGGAAAATCTGGATGGATACCACATATAAAACAAAATAAATGTATAAAATAATAGATTCATCTTCCTGAAACTAAAGATAAATATTAAATAATCCTATCTGCTTCTGGCTGAAAATTAATTTCTTCTAAGGCAAATAGTGTAATATGTATACATGTTTCAATTCCCGTGTGGCAGAAAGCCTATTTTCAGTATGCAGTACATAGACATTTGAAATACTAGAACTACATTCATCACAGACACACTTAAAAAAAATTTTTCTTCCTTTGGATACCAATTCACTGTGGAATAATAAGAATAAAAGAAAAAAAAAAAAATAGAGCATCAGAATTGTCGCCAAATCCAGGTATCCCGATTAAAAGCAAAGTTCCCCCCTGCCCCCTTTAGACTGACTGCCACTTTTTGCAGCACTGTGTATGTAACAATGAGAAACGTATATACTTAAAGATTAAGTCATCCATGCTTCTCCTGCTTCAGAAAGAGCATTTGATTGCCTCTCATACCATTCTCCACATATCTTCTTTCCCATGGCATATTTTAAGCATACCTCACCCTCTCTTGGCTATTTAGAAAAATCCTACCCCATGCTTGGAGCTATCAGGAGTTACGGGCAAGTTATTCATTCCCCAATGTTGGGAAGCCTGGATATCTTTCCAGACCCATGTATCTTTGTGCATGCAAGAATACAAATGTATATGTTTATTGGCATACTTTCCATCCCAGACTGTTGTGTGGTCTAGCCTGGGCTCTGATGGGAAATTTGTTGCCCAGAATTTTTTTCTTTGAAAACTTCTTGAGATACCTTCATCTTGGTATCTTACTGGGGACCTATTTGCTAGTATACAAACTAGCTGCTCTCAAGCAGGATGCACAGATATTAGACCCAGCTACTATGGTGGTTGGGGTACTGACAGATGGGTTAAATATATGGCTGCAGTAAACCTGGACTGCAGTCTATTAGGATGATGGTGCAGACAAGGACTAGTCAGAGTAGTTCAGTTTGGAAAGTTAAAACAAACAACACAAACCCAAAATTATGCATAAACCCAACATTATGAAACTCTGTACATCTTATAAGTTAAGAAGGCATCTTTTTTATTCAGTATATTTCTGGCATGGCAGCTATATCTGGTACAGTTCTGCACATGAAGTGATGACAAATGTGTAGATTATAGCAGTAAGAAGGGATCCTGTTCTCAGCAAACAAAACATGACAGAAAGCATTTGTTGCTGCTACTGAAATTTGTGTATTCAAACATTCTGGTGAAGTCTAATGTGATCTTAGGCTGCTTGCTGCCTTGGAAACTAGTGGTCAGATACTCTCAGCCGTGGGCATAACCAGCTAGAACATTTTGATTAGATAAAATTTCATGGAACTGAAATATTTCACTGTGGTTTCAGTGAATTTTTTTAAGGACTGAGAGAGAACATTCCTTGGGGAAAAAAAAAACAAAAACCAAACCAAAACAATCCTATATCCTTGTGGTTTGGACACCAGAATGCTGAAGCTCTAGATTCAAATCCCTGGTGGACTGACCAATCCAGAATTAAATCAATTGCCCTTGAAGAAAACAACAGGCTAGCCAGGCCTAACTAAAATCAAAGGATTTAGCTTTCAGATAATTAAATAAAACAAACAACCAACCCAACAAACAAAAAACCTCATACAAAACAAAAAACACCAAAACACCATTCTTACATTTCAGTGTTGTATGACTCTCATCCACTGCAACCCTGAAGCCTTGAGAATGAAAAAATTTGCCCATTTAGGCAGAAGCAAAGCATTCAGGTTACAAAATCTACCTGGACAGAGTGTTTCAGACAAAGGTTGGTTTCAAAGGATCTAAAACTACTGAAAGATCAGGTAATGAGGGTTTCACTTCCTAATGATCTTTCTTGGGAGAAGCAGAAATTCATTTTCCCTCAGATACAATTTTAAGGTTACGAGGCTGAACAAAGAGTATCGTTACTGTAGGTATAATAGAATCAAATTAGCAAGGACAAAGTGTATTAGTATCACTAGGTGTATTTCCACATGTTCTACCTCTGCAAGTACAAGAATTGGAGTTCAGATAAGGGTAGGTACATAGGGTGTGGACCTTCTGCACATGTCTACAAACGTGAGCAACCACTCACAAAATGTGAGAGGCAAGCCAGATTTTGGCATAAACTGGGATTACAGAGACCTCTCCTTTTCAACTCTTTCATCCTGGCACCATGAAGCCTCACAACTGGGATCATACCATTAGGTCAAACTGCAACTGCAACGGCAAGATCTTGCAATAGCCTGTGACTCCCCATTAAAAATAGTGTTCTTTATTAAAAACGTCTTTTCAATCTTCCTTCGCATCTGGATGTGAACATTGCTGAGATTTTTCAAGGTCACCTGGACACTGCAATGTCCCTTTCTCATATTTCAAAAAACACTGAAATGACTTCATCTATTTTTGTCTTTGGGCTTAGAGCACATTTGCCCTTTGAAAGTACCAGGCAGGTCACGCTTCTCAATAACAGCCATTAGCAGGTATGCCTAGGATTGGAATTTCAGCATATTTGAATGGGAACCATCCGTCTGTTGTAATTTTCTTCTTTATAGATCATTTCAATATCAGACTCAGAAATCCAAATTATTCTACAAAACAAATAAATACTGATGCATTTCTGTAGAAACTGCTAAGTGGAACAAGAAATGCTGTCATGACCCTGCGCTCAGCAAGGGCTATGGCCAGTGCAGGGCAGGCTTCCCACCCACTCCTCCCTTTTGTTGCAATTGTGTTTTTACCATTTCAAATTTAATACTTTTTCTAATGCTATACGTTACCTCCCATGTATTTAAACTGTACTTAAAAGCATGCTAAGAACTGGTAATTCTTTAATGGTTGTTCACTTACAAGCGATTGTGGGTCATTACACAATCATTTAAAGGGCATTAATGAGAACCATTTAATGGTTTTAGTAGAATATCATTGTAAGGGACAGGGGAAAAGTTACTGGCTGTAAATTTTTATGACCATTTCTAACAAAACGTATTACTTTAAAGATTTATGTATGTAACAATGAGTACAATAAAAGCCATGCTAAAAATAATTTGAAATCAAAGTAATGCATATAGATAAGGCCCTAGTTGCTGCAGTTTTGCATGCAGTCAGTAACATTTTCTTTCTTTCCTTCTAGATACCTTATGACTTGCAGTGCAGCTTCAGTTCTCCTTTGTGAAGTCATAGCAGAAAAGAAAAAAATTCTCAGGTCTTAACAAAACATAAATTGTCTTTTATGGTCTATTTTATTTTTACTTTTCTCTAATTTTTTTACATATTAAGTCAGTAGTTTTTCTGGTTTTCTTTGTATATAGCACAATAAGACAGCTTTTAACCAGGAGAATTACTTTTATAAAGCATCTTGAACTGTACATTGGTTTGGCTTTTTATAAACAAAAAAATAAAGGAGAATTCTGCATGCCGAAATTAAAAGGTTGACTATTTCCCCACAGGGAAATTCTTTATTACTCTACTAGACCAAAGCATACCTTCAAAACTACAGAAACTTATTTTGAAAACTATTCCTATGGATGCATTAACCTTATTAAAGTGCTTTAATAACAAAACAGTCATCATATTAGGCTTGGTTTTGTCCATTTGTGATTCACATAGAATACATAATGAGGAAGACAATGTCCTTTTTTCCCCCAGTATTCTTGCATAAGTAGGAGAATATTTCTAATTAAAAGGCAGAGTTAGTACAGCACATGAATTGAACTGAACCATATCTCTAGAAATGCTGATATTTTTACAGTTTGCATTAAGTAAGGATTGTATTTCTCTCTGAATCTGGCCCAGTACCCATTACCAATAAGATTAAGATTTAAGATAACTTAGTCAAAAGATGGTGAATTATAACTTTTAATTAAAATGTAGAAAATAGTTTCTTTAAAACAAACATGGTAATACTTTCAAGATCATTAATTTTTTATGTAACAAACAACAAAACCAACCTGAATATTTTAAAATGTGACACAGTAGAGCCAAGGAAAAGGGAGTTTTAGAAACTCCTTGATGCAACAAAAGCAATGCAGTTCATCTGCAGCTTTTTTTCTTTGGGAACACTGCTATTCTTTCATTATGAGTTTGAGCTTTATATTACCTCTTCAAAAATTCAGATTAAATTGTTATTGAAACAACACAGGTATCAGGGTGAGTAACAGCGGGGTGGGTTATTATTACTAGGTTTTCTCCACTTTCAGTTTATTCCTATTTTGAAATGATTGAAGAAATTTAGGAGTTAGACTGATCCAATTTGAGTCTCAGTTTCAAATTGTGTATACAGAAATGTTACTAATGATTGACATAATGCAAAATGGCAACTGTTTCACATTTACAACAAACTTTCTATTGACTTCTCAGCTATTCTTACTGCTGTGCAACCTTTATTCTGCTAAACATAAGAACAGAATGTAACTAATTACATTTAAATATTGTAAAATATTGGGAGAAAAATGCTGGGCCCATGGAATTTGGAATCTAAAGTCAAAAGACAGATGAGAGGAATTCAGTCCAAGCTTCCATGCAATTTAGTGAGATGAGATTTAACTGCATGTGGCAGAAGACACATCTCTAAATCCCAGCCTCTAACTGCCACATTATTCTGTTTCTTGAAATCTCACAAACAAAAATTGCCACTCATGCCTGACTGTGGCCTGGCTATAGTACAGGGACTAACAGGAGAAGGGGGAGATCAAATCCACTTTTACCTGCAGCCTGAACTGGGATTTAAAACCTGAATTTCTGAAACAAAAGGGCAATACACTAAAGTCAATGGACCACTTCATTCCCTGGTTTTGTGATCCCTCTCATTATTTGCATTTTTCAACTCCCTTCCATTTTATTTTTCACTGGATATTAATCACTGCTAACTATATTTTCCTATAGCAATTCTTCACCTCATCAGAAAACACCACCTGCACTCAGCACACAAAATTAAGATATTCATAAAAATCAAGAAATTAAATGGCACATTGGTTTAGTGTGTCAGTCTTTCACCTCTAGTAATACAAAATTCTGAAAGAGAAAGGGAAAAAAACAAAGGTAAAGAAAATAAGAAGCAGAGAACTAAATAAAGATAATAACAGGGACACAGAGAGAGGATGGGAGAAAATAATGAAAATGGGTGAATATGAGAAAAAGAAAAAAATGGGTGGATGAAAGACAGAATTATGTTAATATTTTCTTTATATATCTCCACACATTTGCATGTGCTACAGCACACACTAAAGTGAAGGGGAAGGTGAGTGTGAGGCACCAAAACTGTTTACTTTTTCCCCATAGCCCCACTGGAAAAAAATGAAAAGGAAATTAAATGCCATAAATATATTTAAACATTAAAGAGCTGGTCTACAGTAAGAAAAGCATATAAACTGAGTAATGATTTGAGGTTGCAGAGGTCTCAAGAACACATCACAGAACACATGACAAATAAAAATCATGTTATCTAGATTCACTAAGGTAGATTCAGCACAGAGATTCTGGTTAGGTTTTGGGTTTTGTTTTGGTTTGGTTTTTTTGATATTTTGCTTGTGTTGAGTTTTCTCCTTCTCCTTAATGAGTTAAAAACAATGTGAACTACACAGGCACCTTCATAATTACAATACTGTGAGCCCCAAAACTGCAAAACAATATTGTACTTCACAGTTATTGACTTCAAACACACACGAGTGACTTTTTCAGAGCTTTTTTAACTTAATAGTGTTCCTTGATGATTTTTTGGTTACTCATACAAGTAGAGAAAATTTGTCTGCAACTGATCTTGAGGTGGGTAGTATGCTGAAAATGTTCCAGCATGATGGGAAGAAAAAGGTGTTTATGCATAAAATACACCTCAAAAGTATCTTGCTACAGTGGGAAAAGTACTACTGTTCAAAAATAAAAAAAATAAAACCACCACACACACACACACAAAAAAAAAAAAAAAAAAGCGCCAAAAAAACCAAAAAAAAAAAAAAAAAACATTTAAAGGAGCTGACAATACCCACTGCACAAAAACTGAAGAGAAATGGCACACAAATAGAGAGCTGGTGGCAGTGAAGAACCAATTAGATCCACTAATCTGACCCATGATATTGCAAATGCAGATATGGCGAGCACCTTGGAAAGGTCATTTGGGATGAATGGTTGTCACTGCAGAGCCATGGGTGCACATCCAAACTCAGCTGGCCAAATGGGTGCAGGCAAGACTTAACATGGAAAAGCAAGAGAGCATTGGATGAGGAAATAATTTCTTGAAAAACCCTTTGTGGCTACCATTGCTTGAGAAGCCCAATGCAGCTACAAACCAGGCACAGTGCTCATGCTGTAGGTAAATCCTTTGGTTTTTTGCTCACATTTCATAAACTGGAGACAGCATTTTTCAATATTACTTGTAAAGACATTCTAATTTAGCCCTCATGGCTCACACAGCTGACCACAGGGCCAATAGCCCTGCTCTTCTGCACAATCACAATTTCATTCCTCTATCTGACTCTGGATTTCAGATTTGCAAATATCTTGCTTGGAAATATATTTTTCTACAGAAAGCACAGAGCTTGAGCTGTTAATAGCTGATCCACAGGGTCGCTAAAAGACAGAAGGGGCATTTACTACACCCAAGAAGATTCAGAAATACTACATCGGGGCAATTTGCTGATCAATAAAAACTATTTTAAGATATAACAGCAATGAAAGACAGTTAGAAATGGCTTATTAAACATGACTATGTTACAGACTGCAAAATTTCCATGGTGGGGAACTCATTATACAAATGGATCCACACCCTGGACTGCAGGCTCTCTCTGGCTTCAGGCTGTTACTATAATGCAGCAATAGCTCTTGTGGTGCTCAGGGGCCCCAGTCACCACTGCTGTTCTGGCACACTACCTTTTTTTCAAAAAATCATAGTGACTTCTCCCCAAATCTTCCAAGCTAATTAGTTTGGAAGAGAAGGGACTTCTGAGCAGTAGTATAATCCATTTGATACAGATGCAGTGGTTGGGGTGAGAACATTGATCAAAACAGGTCTCTAGGAGTGTCTGCATGAATGTCTGGACAGAGTGAGTATCTGTGCAGAGAAAGATCCCTGCATTCTGCTCTTCTTTCCACTGCTATCTGCAGACATGTCTCTGGAGACGTGCACAGTAAAAAAATGCTAGAATATGTTTTACAATAAAACTTTGGGGTTTGCAGCTGGGGCAAACAGCTTTTTTGTGAATCGCTGTGAGAGACAGCCCTGTAAGCTTCACATGAACGTGCAGCCATGGTAGAACCAATGTGCTATTTTTTTTTTATGAATCTAGGAGCACATTTTTGTATAACTACACAGCAAGCAGTGTGCTCTACAAAACAAGGTAGGAAGCAGAAACTCCCCAGCTACAATTCTTGCCCGAGTGCTACGTGTAATGGGAGAATAACAACACTTACCTACTTCACAGCAAGATTCTTGTGAGAACTAATTAACGTTTGTTTCACAACACTCTGAATTTGTAAAATGTCATTTAAGTGATAAGTGTTATTACCATTATCATCAGTACTTGTCCTGGGTACCACAGACACATAAACTTGGCTGCTCTAAGAGCTACTTAATACATTAAGAACAACACACAGAATAGTGGGAAAAGCATCAAATGCTTTTAATTTTCTTTGGAACACAAAGAACTTTTTAAAAAGAGTTAGGATGAACTTCAGCTTGCCTTACAGACTTTGTTAGGGTCTGTATTTGCTGCCACACTAATGCTGACTGGGTAATGCCTTGTTCCCCCAAGGAGCTGCTCCAGCTGGTTGTCAATGAGCCCCATTGTGTATTGGCCATGGATCCCACCACACCAGGAGGTGGCTGAAACTGAGATGTTGCATATGTGGAGTTTAATAAGTCTATTTTTTCCTAGCTTTGTTTCCTGTGGAACTTAATTTCCCTTTTTAATTTTGTTTTCCCTTTTTAGACAGCAAAGGTAAGGTCATCAGCCCATGATGTAATATACAAGAAATGTGCTGGAAAGTGAACTACATATGATAACTATGTTTAGGTATAAAATTTCAATATGAATTTCAAAATCTGTTTATAACACTCTTCCTGTGGATAAATTACAAACTCTTATTTAAGTATTCATAGTGTTTAGAGAAAAAAAAAACTTCTTAAACTATGTCTTTATGACAAGGATGTGGTTTTGTACCTGAGAGACACCCTGCAGGTTTATTCCCTTCTGAAAGGCAGGGCTTCCTAGAAACCTCTGTTAGTGATACCCCTGGGAGAGATGCATGTCCAGTGTGGACCATTTACCCTACCAGCCCAATATGCTCTAAAAAAAATTAAATAGCAGCACCAAGGACTGTGGTTCTCTGCTATTTTTTTTCCTCATTAACCCAAGGTTCTTGGAAATCAACTCGAGTCAGAAAGATATTTACATCCAGATCAATGGAAAATGAGACTACCCAACACAGAGTGCGTTCGGCACAATTTTTTAGTGTCCCAATCCTATTAAGTGCTACGAGATTTATACCATGGAGATCATGTACCATGCTATAATTTACATTTAAAAGTTGGCTTGCAGCTCCTTACCCTTGGCCTGTTCTTCCATTATATCCAAATTAATACTGCCCAGAACCTGTGCTTTCCTACACTAAAGAAAATTAAAGAACACGGGTGGGTGGGAAGGAAATAATTACAACAAAATCAACACTAAAGGACAAAATTTCTGAACTGTCATAATGTGCCTCAAAAAATGTGGCTGCATTAACACTTCTCTGATATTGCGTGCTAAAAATAAAACTGTCAGTGTACTTTTCATTCTTTGACTTCTCAAGTAAGTTCTTCAGCTAAAGATTATTATGGATGGCACCTCAAAGTGTGAGAGAGGGCAAGATGTTTTCTCTTAAATCTCCATTGATACTGCAAGGCACAGATAAAAGTGTAGATAGATGGGTAGGTAGCTAGATAGAGAGGTATCAGGGTACAGTCACAGATTTAAAAAAAAAAAAAAAGAGAGAGAAGAAAACCCTTGCAGATATAAAGTGAAGGATATTTTTAGTTTTGACACTGTAAACTGAAGGACAAAGTATCATCCTTTAATCCAGGTTTAAAATACTCCAATTTAGACTACAGAAGAGAACAATTATATGCACAAGAAGCAGCAGCGAGTGTTTTTTTCTTTAAGCTAATAATGGTGAGGTCAGGAAGGTATCTGTCCCAAGAGCAAACAAAAGCAGAATATAAACCAGGTAATGGCAGTGCAGGCCATGGTACCAGTCTTCAAATGAGCATCAGCCCAGCTCCCAGAAGTACAGTTCAGATTGCATTGTCATTCATTCAGCCAATGACATGGCTAACATTGCCAGGGAAAAGGGAGTAGGACAATAAGTAACACAAAGTATTAAAAGAACCCTACTACTAACCCCTGGAAAACAGACACATTGCTGCTGCACAACCAGGTTGAGACCAAAAGCACACCTCATGCATGACACAAGGGGCATGTGGACATCTAATAGAGTTAACAGAGAAGGTATTGCCCTGCCTAAGTGTGTAGAAGTCATCAAGCCTCCAACACAGAGAAATTACACCAGTGAAATACATGTGAACTAGACCCTACTATTCAAGCATTGCTTGAATTCAAGTTCCCTAAGTCCCTATGGATTTTTCTTTCCAAGTAACAGACTACATGATGGGACCAAAGAATCAAGAAAAACAAAGAGCATCACAGAATGTAAATTATTGAGCCAAACTACCCAAGATAGTCACAAATGGTGTTTTTACTGCACGTTCTAGTTCTCCTTTAAAAGCGGATAAGAAGCTGGAGCAGAAAAAGAGCTGAAGCATACAGGTTGACAGGAACTTCAAAATGCACTGAACACGAGAGAATGATCAGGAGCAAGAAGAGGAGCAGTGGAAAGGGATAAGGCTTTTGTTGACCATGCAGCTTCCTTAAGAGAACGCATGTCTCATCCCCTTTTAGTAATAAATGCACCAAAATCCATCCTTTATCTACTATATCTTCACATATCTTTAACCTATATTTTGAGAGCCATTAAGAATACAGATTAAGAACAAAAAACCAAACAAAAAACCCCACAACAACAACAAAACTACACACACACACCACCCTGAAAAAGAGTATTTTTTGGTGGTGGTGGTGTTTTTCCTGCTCTTCTCTCTCTCTCTCTTTTTTTTTTTTTTTAAATAGCACAGCCTCAAGCCATTCCTAACAGTTGCAAACATGTTCAAATGAGAGTTTCAAAGACTGGAGGCTGAACTCTCCAGGGTGGACTCTCTTGCAATCATTAGGCTAAGCAGAAATACAAAATTGCTGTAAACAACAAATTTATGAAAGAGAATGTTAAATATCATGCCACCAAGAGGAAACCGAAGGTATCGTAAACCCAAGTCATGGTCATGATCCACGCTGTGCTGCCATCAAAATGTCACTTGGTTTCCTTCTCTTTATTCTTTTCTGCTTGTTACTTTGTGTGGCAATGAAAGCCAGGAGGGAAAGACTAGAAGCAAGACAGAGTTGTGGCAAGAATAATACTTTCAACTGCCTTTTGCCCCCCTAGAAGCATCAGTGAGACAAAGAAAAAACATATGCTGCAAGTTTATTAAGTAAAAAACCTCTCTCTCTCTCCAAAAGTGAACATAATCCAGAAACAGCAGATTTTATATTAAACAACCACTATATTAATTTTTAAAGACAGATTATTTATCACAAGGAAAAGCTCCAAAGAGCACAGCCCTTTTGCAGGCAATAATAAGGCATGGCATTCCTGCCTGCCTACACATCCCCTCCACTTAGTAAATTATCTCCTACTAGATGAGCTGGAGCAAAAATCATCACTTTTGCCCCAAATATGTGAAAATTGCTGCAGATGCCACTGCACATCCCAGCTGGTGACTAACAGAAGAAACAGATGAATCTTCTCTTCCTTGAACTAAATGAACAAATTGATTTTTTGTGACCCTTGATTCCAAAACTAACATTTGTGTGATCAAAATATGTAAAAGAAAAGAACAGTGCACTACCACTGGGTGAAGGGCAGCATTACAGGATTGGCTGTAGGCAGTTCTATCACACATACCACGAGGCATGTATGGGAATATTTTCCCAACAAAATAAAAGCCAAAATCCAATAAACGATTAAAGTTTTCAAAAATATTTCTACCACCACAATTAACGGAATATGTTGCCATTTAACTTTCTAATGTCCTTAGCTAAGAACATCTTAAACTCTTGAAATTAACAGTAAAATATTTTCATTTAAAAAGAGATGAAATTAGAATTAATACCGAGCTTACTGCTTGCAAAAATGCTGTTTTATAGATACCATATTTACTAAAAACACATTCCAAAGAGCCTTGTGTTTTAACAATAACACTTTTCTCTACAATTGTCTACTCTGAATAATAAGTTTGGGCTTAAAGAGTTTCTGCATTTTGTTGCACCCAAGATCTACACAGTCACATCACATAAACATCCCTGCAACTGATGCTACTGGAGTTTCTTCTGCAGATACTTTTTCTCCATGAAGGACAGGGACAGCAGAGAGAGAGGGCCCACAGTCAGTAAAATTCAGTTCCAAGTACAAATATATCTGTACGTGACAAGGGGCTGTAGTTTGCCTGCAGGGTAACATGTACCTAACATGAAGAAAACCCCAAAACTCAATTCATTTACTAGCTGGCAGAAAGAGAGAAACTAGTAGCTAAAAGGACTTTGATTGATTAAGTTTTCACTACTACTGTATTGCTCTACTTCTTTGGCTACTCCATCTCCACATATTCTCTAATATCATTTAATGCTTATATTATCTTATATCATTTAATGCTGATATAATTCACTTGGCAGTGCATCCCACAGTTTTGGCTGAAAAAAGTACTTCTAACATTTACAGACCCCTGCTCCAACAACTAATCCTCATGGAAGCAGCTGTGCTTCCGACTCAGCCTGGAGCTTCTGTTGGCACCTTGACTACAGCTGTAGCACATCTGGGAAGCTTGTAAAAAAGTCTTGACTATCAGGAAAATACCACAGAAGTACAAGCCAACACAGATGTGAACTGTACCCCAACTCCTGTGTCATGTTAGAAGAAGTAATTTCTTTTTTAAGTAGTAAGTAATTTCAATTTTAATTTCACTTTATGTGCCTATTGCTCTGGTATGGCTTAAGAATGCAAAGCCAAATAACTTCTTGGGAAAAATTGTACCATGGAAGTTACTCCATCTCCAACATTTCTGATGCTGAAGAATCAAACTTCAAAAGCAGGGTTCATCCTTTCTCCCTCCTCACAACCAATACCTGCCTTAAGGAAGTAAAAGTAGTATGTCTTGCTCTCTGTTTATATACACAAAACTCGTTTTTGTGAGCAAAGTTCCTGGTATTTTTTTTATCCTACAAACAATGCTTCAGCTGTTAACAAGTGTTCTGACCTGCCTTTCCATATAAAACCATCTACTAAATGAAATATTAACAATTATTAAAAGATAACACAAGTAGTACTTAGAAGAATTGTGAACCTCTTGAAAGCACGGAGCATTGCTCCACAATGCACAGGCCTAATGTGGAGAGGAGCATGATGGAGATAAGGAGGGATATTAACAGCCACACAGAAACCTTAACTGACACTACAGCAACACTGACATCACAAGTGCTGTATCACAAGACAAGGATTTTCAAAACGTTTTACAAATATTAGATGCCCAGTTCCCATGGACATTCATTTAAAGCTGAGCTCTTCAACATCCCAACTCAAGCACACTTCCCAGAATCACCATTATGGCCATCTGCAGGTAGGGCATTAAAGCAGCAAATTCAATAAGGGTTTCCTAACAATTTAAAGTGACATTTCCTCCAGGGGTCCTCATATTTTAATTTCCACAGAAGTAGTTTTAGGTCAATTTTGAAAGAAAACCTGCTGCAGAACTGTTAGTCCCATTACCGAGCTGTTCCAGGAGTGCAGCCAATGACTGCCTTCCCATGTAACACAGAGATGAAGGTGGTGCACCAAGTACCCACACCAGACAGATCTGCATTTCTCTTCCTAATATCAGCCATAACATGAACCTCTGTCATGTGGAGAGGTTGTCAACCTCTCAGTGGAGAGGACACCCCAGAAAGGAGAGCCACCCTCCAGGATGACTTAGACTGGAGAAGTGGGCTAGCAGGAACTCTATGAAAGTCAACGTGGAGGTAAATAAGATCTTGCACCTAGGAAGCACAGTTCAGACTGGGATCCACTTGGCTAGAGAGCAGCTTTGTGAAAAGGGACCTGGGGGTCTTGGTGGACAACAGGCTCAATATGAGAGAACAGTGTGCTGCAGCTGCAAAGAAAGCCAACAGGATGCTGGGCTGCATCAACAAGGGCATCACCAGCAGTGACAAAGAAGTCATCATCCTGCTCTATGATGCACTTGTCAGACCACACCTGGAGTACTGAATCCAGTTTTGGTCCCCACTATACAAAAAGGATGCGGACAGACTGGAGAGGCTCCAGAGAAGAGCAACATGGAGCACCTACCGTGTAAGGAGAGGCTGAGAAGACTGGGTTTGGTCAGCCTTGAGAAGAGAAGGCCTGGGGGAGACCTTATTACTATGTTCCAGTACTTAAAGGGTAACTACAAAGAAGATGGAGACTCCCATTTTACAAGGAGTCACACAGACAAGACAAGGGAAAATGGGCACAAGTTGTTCCTGGAAAGATTCTAATTGAAAACAAGAGGGAAATTTTTCACTCTGAGGACAGTCAGACATTGGAATGGTCTCCCAGGGGGAGTGGTGGATTCCCCAACTTTGGAAAGTTTTAAGTCTCAGCTCAACAGGGTGCTGAAACATCTCATATAAAAAAATAACATTAGAAGGGTTGGACCAGATGATCCTTCAGGTCCCTTCCAACCTGACATTCTATCATATGATTCTGTGATATGTCAATGAAAGAGGAGGCCTCAAAGAGACATGTTCTTAAGGGGAGTGGTTAAAATGATACCTCTGCTTAAGCATTTTGCTGGTTCACCTCCAAATCAAGCCTCAATTATTTTTGTTTTGACAGTTTTGTAACATAAAATAGAAAACACATACAGTAGAAATACAATCAAAGTCTTTGCTACTTGGGTATTTGGAAGTCTCTCCTGTTTATAAATAGTAAAAACGTATGTTTATGTAGAGGGAAACACTGATTTACTAGAACTGATTGCTTCACAGTCTAATTACTTTTCAACTGGCTGTTCCAAATTAAGATGTCATTGATGGCTTTTTGTGATATATTTCATTTTAAGCAAATTTATTCTATAATAGAGCACATCATAATGGAAAGCAGAGTTCCCACTCTTCCCTCCTCTTTGTAGCCTGATATCTTGACAAGTAAATTAAATTTAGCAGTTAAAATGCTTCCATTAGTAATTTTATTAAGTTAATTAAGGAATCTCTCTTTCTGAATTTTAACTACATTCATTTCAGCACAACCTACATTTTTTTTTTAAATTCCATATATTTAGTAAGATGATGGTTTCTAGGACAAACAAAATAGCTACATAACCATCTTGAGACTATAACAAATCTAAGCAAGGAAAACCAAGAAATACATAAAAACCCCAAATTTCAGTTTATCTCCAAATTCTTTTCTTTACAAAGAAGAGTCTTCTACTCAAATCCAGGGAGAATGTTCACTATGAGTAATTCCAAAATCTACAAGCCACAGCAGAAATTACACATCTAGAGCATTTACAGTAGGTAAAGGTGTGTAAACCATTACTGATAAAATGAGAAACCCTCACCTGTTGCTTAAGCCAAATTCCTAACTCCTGGTTCACTGAAGGGTTCTGTTTTCTAATAAGTGCTTTGCCTTGCATTTCCCTTTTCCACCTTTCAACACAAAGCACAGATATAACCAAACATTAAGAAAACAACTCTTCTCTTTTTGTCCCTCCTCTCTGAAATAGGGGGATATGAGAAATCCCAAGATTCTCAATTGCCTCCAAAGCAGTCTGAGCAATTTATATCCAAACTAAACTCATATATTGTAAACATGAATTAGTAAAGTACTTCATTTTTTTCACTCGCCACCTCTACAATACACAAGAAGCCTCTTGCAACATTTTCTGATAGTGAAAATGTAATTTCTCTTCATCTAACAGAAGGGGATTTTTCAATAAATAGTCAAACATTCAATTTGCCCCAGGACTAAGGCCAAACTAATGGTAATGTCCACTTGACATTCCATGGTCTGCTGAAAAGTAATGCCTAAAAAAAGTAAAATATGATTATTTAAACACAAACACTAACCATGAGGAAGGCTGACATTTATTGTATATGACAAGGCCACCCAGGGGCATGGCTCAGCACAGGCAGATTAACATGTACAGATGTAATAGTGCTCCCTATCACAGCTAAACATGCATAAGGATAGGGAAGAAACAACAACTCTGAAGGGTGAATCATTTACTGTACAAAAGATCAGCTGATACAGGTATGGCAAAAAAATATCCTGGAGATGGCAATGTTAAAACAGAGAGAAATGCTACAGGACTCATTGATCCAGCCTGATCTTAACAAAGGTCAGGCAACACCTTCAGACAGTCCTTAATATACTAATGGACAGAGAAAGCTTGGGAGTATTGTCACCTATAAGGAAGAAAAACCATTTAGATGAGGGTATGAGAGTCACACATTAAATTAATTATTTGACTGTGAACTACCTGCACACTCTTTTCTTTACTATAGGACTGTCCAGCCTGTAGCACAAGCCATGCATAGTTCATGAGTGGTTCAACCCAGCTCCCACATGAAGTCAGTGTGGGCTGTGTTTACAAATGTCTGTCTTGACTATTGGTGACAGGGTGGCACTCAGGCCCCCATCCCACAAAAATGCTGCTACTGGTCACTGCTGACCTTACCCCTTCTACAGCTGTCTCTGCCAACACACATACATGTACACCATGATTCCCAAACACACAAATACATTGTTATGGGAAACATTATATCAGCTCAACACTTATTCTGAACTTCTGGGTCTATCAAGCATCTCTTCTCCTTAATGATCCTCACCAGAGCTTTCCAGCACACAGATGATGCTGGGACAAGTAAAAAAGCAAAACTGGAAGTCTAAATTACTGACATACATGCCATCTCTAATTACATCACAGTTGGGCTGCAGAGAAAAAATATAGTTGTAAAATTAACTGTTTAAAATCATGTTCATATTGTACTGGTAGAGAACTGCCTGTTGAGATGCTGATCCCACTTCACAATGCGGTTCCAAAAGCATTAGGTGTCTTTTGCCAAATGTTTCAGCTGAAAAATGGGAATGAGGTCAAAATATGGCAAGATTTCTCTGCAAAGAAGAGCAACACAGACTGCTTTTTCATTAGTAATGGTCAGTGGACTCTGGATTGAACATTTCCCAGCACTAATGATTTTTTTTTAATTAAATATTTATATTATAATTATTTTTTTCTGTATATATAAAAACTTCAGACAAATCTGGTATTGAGAAACCAAACAGGAAAAAAGGAAAACAACAAATCCTCCAATTTTATTGTTTTTAAATAAATATTTCCTAATACTTAGACACATAGACAAGCTTGCAAAACCAACCAATCTCATCCCCAAGACTCAGTATTAATTACCTCTTGAATTTTAAAATTCTGAATTCATGTACAATCAAACATTATCAAGATGTGATACACAAGTTCCCAATTCACTTGATCTATTTTCACAGGTAGAAAACTAACAAAACAAACAAGGAAGCGTAAACAGTCTCTGTGAAGCATTTTTCAAAAGTACCACAACTTGTCTTGTTTGTATTCACTACTCTGTCGATTTAGAAATACTTTGCATCTACATTTTAAACAGGTGAACAAAGCTTACAGAACCAATGTTATGGACACAAAGATTTTGTTTTAAAAAAAGACCCTCACATAAGGTTACTTGAGAAAAGTAATCTAGGACATGCACAGCCCTGCTTTTCCTCATGTTTAATCACCTCTTTCACTTTCTGGTAGCTCAGCTGAGCACCAAGACACTTGGTTACAAGGTAAAAGACAAGTTAAAATCATTAAGCTTGTAAGATCTGTGAGTATGATAACTACAAAGAGGAGGATCCAAGTTTTTAAGACATGGAGAACAGCAACTTGCCAAGCAGTATCTCAAAGAGGAGGAAAAAGCAGAAATGAACTGCGTGCCTCTCCTTTTGTCTGCAGTCACCCCGAAGTGTTAGCTATTAAGTGAAACTAAGAACAAAAGTCTCTTTCTCCCAGCAATCAGCTCAATCCCAGAAAGCCTGGTGATGTTTAACCTAAACAAATGCAATATCTTTTTGTAAGTTCTAACATTTTCTTTCAATAAACCCATCAGCTAAATAATCTGTGAACAAATAAGACAAATCCTGCTGGAACCAGTCAGCATCATAATTTCTGTTCTCCTCCAGTACAAAAGAAGAAGCCATTTTCAAAAGCCACAGAAACATAAAGCTGGAAAGGATCATGAGAGATCAAACAGTCCATCCCTGAGCTCTGAGACAGGTTCAGGTATATTCACATGTTTTTTAGAAGGTGTTTTTCCAGCCTGTTATTTAACACTCCTAATTACAAGGTTCCACAACTGCTCTCAGCAGCTTATTCCCATAGTTAGAAAGTTCACATCTGCACTAAATAAATAAATAAATAAACCAAACTTCCTAATAAATCAGTTTATTCTTGTTCAACACTCAGGGAATAGGGACAAAAATTATTGTCTCATAACATTTTATATTTAAGAGTATTCAAAGCCTCTTCCAAACTACTTTTTTTACCAAGAGATTTTTTACTTCCCTCATACCTTGCTAAGAAGGGCCACAATTTTCATTTCTACCACATCTTCTATGATTCAACTTGGAGAAGTCAAAAAGAACCAATCAGCTCATAGTTTGCAGTTGGAAAAGTTGCCCTGGATTAAGACTCGGAGTCAGCAATTCCCCCTCTCCTCCTCCACACTTTTTCTCTGTTTCATAGATTCAGACAGCTACAGCCTTTCTTCCTCAGCCTTACAGGACTCTAGAGCACATGGCATCACTTTGTCTGAAAATAGCCCCATTTGGCATTTCACAAAAAGAGGAGATGAGCTTAGGTGAGGGCTTGTTTTTCTGAGATTCAATCCAAACATAAAATTGCAACACTTGCTGGACAAGGGGGAGAGCGGAAAAATATACTAATTTTTTTTTGGCAGCAATAAAGGATACTTTTAACATTATGGAGATGATCTGCCCTGTTTCGGGCACTCTGGCAACTTCCAGTGCAGACAGTAACACACAAACACATAAAATTTCTCATAAGGTTGAAAACAAACCAAAACAAATTTCCTTAGTTTGTCATGAAAATACAGTATTCCTTATCTCCTTAGCACTATCTTCTAATGTCTTTCCATATAAAAACATACATTTTCTGACAGTTACTTTCTTAATAAAAAATATATATATATTTCACTCAATGTCTTTTACTGGTGTGCACTCAATTTACAAAGCCAAAAAGACATACACAAAACCAGTATGAAACTTTCAATAATATAGACCACATAGTGTAACAAATAATCTATTATGGAAAACTTAAAACTTACCCTTGGAAGAAAGCCCTTGTATTCTCCACACACACAGATCTGATGGGAGACAAAAGACTATCCCTGCCCATAGGCAGTCACTCCAGACCAGCTCAAACCAACTGAAGGCAATCTGAAAATCAAATCTAGCCTTCCATAATTTGATTTGTAGAAAGTTGAGGAACAAAGCTTCACAGAATGATTTTAAATAAATCATAATTAATTACATGTACGAATGCATCAACTAAATTTGGATGTGCAATTAAAGAACTAATCATAGTTTGGAAAGGCTGAAAATTGCAATTGCATGCTGAACTGGCCAGCCTTTCCCCAGGCATGCCCAGGTGTTTCTCTGTGCTCAGAAAGTCAGGCATTGGTTGTTCTCTAATGAAGAACCACCTGTTAAAAACACCTTAGTCAATCTCCATTCGAAGTTTTTTTTGCTGGTGGTTTTTTTTTTTTTGGTTTTGTTTTTTCTAGGGTGTCAAATATAACATTTTTTACAGGTGTCTCCAAGAAGAACTTTCTAGATTATCAACCTGGAAAAATCAGTCTGAATGCCATAACTGGAGATATAAAACACACGTACAGTTAAAAGCATTTGACACAATTAGAAATAAGTGCTTCTCTCTGAGGAATACCACCATCCCATTTAACTCAACTGCAAACCCACCCTAAACAAAAAAGCTCAATGATTGAGCTAGTGAGCATTCATGGCAGCTGGTAGAACACCCAAGTAATTCTAATCCCATTCACTTTATGTAAAATAGAAATATTGCATGAGCTGACAAGTTCCTTTCTTAAAGATCTTCCTTTCTATTCCATTTTTTCTCCCGACAGCAAGTACAAACAGCACATTGAGATATTTGGAGATGTTATCTCATAACATCAAATAAATGCACTTTTAGGTCAGAAGAGACAATTATCTTCATCTAATTTAATTCCAAACCAGATTTCGCCCATGACTGGGGCCAGGATTTCACACCTGTTTCTCATCTGCTTTTCTAGATTATTCCTGCTTTACATAATACAATTGAATTCTTTTTACCAGCAAAATCAACAAAAGAGTGCTGCTAAATAACTCAGAAAACTTGTCTGAAAAAATCTAACTGTTATAATCTATCATTCAAACTTCTTTTAAAGAAAAGTGTAGCCCTCACATTACTATTTCCTTAGTAATTTCCAAGTTTGAAAGAGTATCTCTAGCAGAGAACACGCAAGTTGACACACAGGGGTGACTCTGGGGTCAGAGGGAGGAGGATTTTGTCTTTTCTGGTTTTCCACTGTTACTCAAACAGAGCCTGTAAGTCCAACAAGAATATAAATAAGAAACTAAATACCAAGACTAATTCAGAAAAGTATTTCATTTCTAAGTTACTGCATTATTATTTAGAATATCCTGAGTTACCGTAGGCAGAAAACTTGAGAACAAAGATGTGGGGTGTAAGAGAAGTGCAATACTTCGTGCCTTTACTGTCATGCATGCCTAGAGAGAAAGAGTTGAGACATTTTTTGTTCCAAGGAGTCTGCAATCAAACAGCTGCAGATCTCTAACAAACCTGTTACCTGCATGTTTACAACTCTCATACAAGCTGTACTGTTTGGTGGTATTTACCTGACCGAATGGGCATTGCAATGCTGTATATAAATTGCAATTCTAAACTTATTATGTCCATACATTAAAATTCTTTCCAGGCATGCATATGGTCAGGAGGCAGCTGATGGTTTTATAATTCTCCAAGAACTCTCAAAGCTGGTGTAATATAGGGCTCAACTCATTTCACAAAAACTGGCAATTTTGGCTCCTCTGAACTGAAGGGGGGGTGAACCCAAGGAAGCAGAAGGCAGATTTATACCTGAGCTGGACAGGCTGTGACTATGGACCATGATGGTTCTCCCTGGAAGCATATGGGCAGTGGAATTATAGTTCTAATGAAATTGTCAATAGTAATCCTGGTACTGGAAGCTTGAAAACTCTGTTTAAGGAACTACACAGTAACAAAGAAAATAAAAATACATTAGAAGCTACAGTATGAGGAAATTATAATTTGTCCAGACTTCATGGCCATGATGAAATGCATAGGAACAAGATTACCAGTGAGCACTATTATGACCTACCAAGGGACTAATGTTTTGCCAGACCTCCTGTAATTTTCATTTGGAAATGGGGGCTTGCATCACTCATGCAAATTATTTGAAATGCAGCACACAACACGGTCTAAAATGTTGTTGTGGCTGTGTGGAAAAGTTCACAAGGTTTTAAATAATTTGATGTGGAAAGAGCACATATTATCATCTGGCAAGAAGGGATGATTTTCATCCCCTGCCATGATTTCTAATGCCCTGGATCCCTGCTCCCATCAGACCCAAACAAATAGCATGTAGTAGTTCCACAGGTACTGTGTTTGGAATTTTTTTATTACCTTTTTTTTTAAGGAAACTATTTTCTTCAAAATTATGCAACTAAGGGGTTGCCACATACTTCTCATGGAGCATACAAACACATGAAAATTTTAAAAGAGCACCACTTTTTGGAAGAAATTTTTACTGGGGGGGAGGACACTGCAGCAGGGCAGAGCTGAAATTGTTACCCTTTGCTGGTATCACACTGGGACCAACTAGGGCAGAATCCCAGACACAGCAGAAAGAGGGAGATAATTTCCTCAGCCTACTGTTGTGAAATTTAGTAAACGAGACTTCCCCCCTGCAAATGAGACAAAAGATTCGATTTGTCCACCCCAGTGGATAAAGGGAAAAATCAAGACAGATAGTTTCACCTGTAAACCTTTAATAACAATACCTCCTTCTGGCAGATCCCAGAACACTTCCAAAGTGTGTTTAAAATATAGGAACAGTGAGATGAGAAAAGACTTGCCTTTCTCCCAGACTGTTAGTAGCAGGTCCAGTGTCCTGTGCCCCAGAAAAATGCTCCATTTGTGAGATTACAGACCCTCCTGTTCAGTAAAGGTTTGGGGGCACATCCCCCACTGCCTGCCTAGGGACTGGCTGGGGGCCCACCCCCATCTGCAAGGCTGGACATCCCTCTGCTGTGACCTCACAATGACTCTGAATCTAAAAAGAAACTGAAACTGAATCTAAAGAAAAATTTTTAGGGCAGCCTATTGCTTACAGATCCATTTAGGCCTTTTGATAGACAAATAAAGTGATCAGAACTCAATATGAGGTCACATGTGCAACGGAGCTGTTAGATACAAGTTATATCTTAGTACATATAGATATACATCTTAATAGACCATTCAATCACCTCAGTGACAACTTTGTATATAAATTTTGTTTCAGATAAAATGCCCAATGCTACTTGTAGGGGGCTAGCTACAGATTACATAGAGCATTATCAGTCAAAATATGCACCTAGGAACAGAAGTTAGCAAATTGGACACAATTCCCATTCATTTCATGCAGAGTAAAAATTAGAATATTAAAAATATCCTAGTTTTCACTGGGTACCTTCTTATTACATATACAGTTGACTACAGGATGGAGAAGACCCATAAATCTTGCAGGGATGACCACTCGCTTTTGGTAACTCTGGATATAAAAGGGACATCATAATCTTTACATTCAGCAGAAGACAGTGCTAGTTACATTATCTCCGTGGAGAAAGAAGGAACTACAGCAAGACAGGCCTCTCCGCAACAGTTTTATCTGATATCACCTTAGTCCTGTTCCACCAAGCAGTCTGTCCTCATTTTGAGCTTTCCTCCAGCACCAATCCTGATTTAAAACCAAAATCTGACCTGTGTTGCATTAGGTGCTGGTTTCAGATTAAGTAACTTTACTCAGGACTGTTCTACCAAGTGTAACAGGAGGAACGGCTTGGTGCATTGATAACAGCATTAGGTCTAAAAGTCTAAGGTGAGGCACTGCCATTTGCAGATGAAATCCAGTTATACAAAGTTGTTTTTTGATTGTTCATTATTCAGCACAACATATTAATCGATGTAAATATGATCAGTGCAGTCTGGGAGAGTGCTGTCAGGCAGCTAAAGGTGACATTGAAGCGATGTACTTCCTGGCTGAAGATGTACAAAACCAACTACAATGAGATGGTAATGAAAGTAGCAAGGGAAGTCATCAGCAGCCAGAAATGGGTATTAAGGGTATTTCTGTGGGTCAGGATGAAGACTCTGACATTGAAGCATGTGGCTGTTATTACTGGCTTCGTCATCCCTAAGAATTCAAAGTGAGATATCCTCCAGTCAACAACAACATGGTCCTGCTCTTGGAACTTATTCAAAAAATTAATGCGACATTTCTAGCTCCTCCTGAGATGTAAATGCCATTGAAAGTGTGCCACTAAAACGAAAATACAACAAACAAACAAAAAATTAAACAAGAAAACAAAGTAAAGCATAAAAGAAATAAAAAGGCAAGTTTATGAGGATTTATCAGGAACCAAATGCCAACATGTCTATTACTTAACAATAAGTACATCTGTCCACCCAGAAATATTAAGAAAAATCTATATTTAGTAGCCATATCAGCACTAGAGTGTATGAATAGAATGGATACAATGTCCATAGATTCTTCCAGATTTCCTATGACTTCATTTAAAGAAGAGCTGTAAGAATATATTATTTACTGTTCTATTCTTCAATTGTGTTTCTAGTAAATCTATTATTACAGGGGAAATACTGTGCCTAGAAAAAACATAGTGCCACAGTACAAGTCAGCTGTGTCGACATTGTCATGCTGTTGTTGAATCAAAGCAAACTCAGTTACAGGAGGACTCAATCACCTGCACATGAAGGTGAGGAGTGTGGAGAAAAAAGATGAAAGAAGTGCTTGTCTTTGACGGACAGAGTCTGTAGTTACGGAGACGCAGTTCTGGGTCCTCAGGAGAAACTGCCTGAAGGTATTGTTAGAGAATATTTAGGTCAGAGTGAAAGATCTGTTTCTCATACAGCAGCACTGCAGATGGTGGAAGGAAGCTGCAATATGTCAGACTTCACAAACTGCTCCAACTCTGGTGATGAAAATTGTGTCAGAGGACATGACTGAAGAGATGTTCACAGCTCTGTAGTCAGCCCAGTTGTCTTAGACATGCCACCAGATTCTCATGGCTAGCATCACTCTCAAGTCAATGTCATTTAGCACCAGCCTTATTAATCTTTAGGATATGAAAAATAAAATGGGCCCAGCAGCCACTGCAGCGATGGTCAGCTACATAGTCCAGACCACATGTCTCAATGAAAGATAACAGATTCGGTCAGCGAGTTTGGACAAGAACTCTGCACATTTTATATCCTTATTTACATGATGATGAAATCCATTCCATGTACAAATGGGTAGTTACAATTTTAAAGAGATATTATCTTTCCATAAATTTCCATAAATTCTCAGTTGGGCAACTCCACTGACCATACACATAGCTGGCAGCCCTCTGTTTTGGTATCCTGTCTTCATGCACTTGGGAAGCATCACTCTAATTTTTGCTGCCCAAACCAGTTATCTGGCTCTTTCATTGTTGTCCATTCTCTTTTGAACAGATCATTACCCCAGATTCCTCTGTTCTTCTTAATTTGTGACATACACTTGGTATTAGGTACATGATTTAATGTTTTACTTGGCAGTGTTGGGTTAGTAGGTGGACTTGATCTTAAAGGTCTTTTACAACCAAAAGGTTTCTATGATTTAAGCACTGATTCAAGGCTTTGTTTTAAGGATATATATTATCAAAATATAAATGCAGTTTATGATCTTGTGATTACGGATGATGTTTCAGATATCCACACTGATGTAGCTGAAAATGCAGGGTATAGTTTCAACCTGAACATGACTGTAAATTCAAATGAAACCATTTTCTTTCTGTGCTTTGAAATTTAATTCCCTCAAATGTAGAAAATAAGGAAATACGAAACACAATAAAACTTCTGTTGTGTGCACACTCCAGAAACCTGGAGACTGATTGGTCTCCGGGTACCAGATACCAAAAAAATTTCATAGCAGGTTGCTGACCTATAACAAAGGTTATGAAGAATGCATTCACATAGATTTAACAGAGTTGGGAGAAAGATTTGAGTAGAAAGGACTATTAATAAACTTATTTAAAACATTTGCATGGACACAAAGAAACTTGTTGAAAGACTGTGGATATCACTTTAATGTAATGCAATTACTTTCTACCCAGTGTGATTTTGTGAGTATTTTAAATAGCCGGGTCTTCTGTGCAGTAGAAGATTTGATGGTTTACTTTTGCTTATTTATTTTAATTCATGAAGAGGAATGACTATTGGTCTAATTAATTAAATTGAAATAGCTACATCACAAAGAGCACAAGAGTTAAAGATCAAAGTGTGACTGAGCCTTGAAAAGTCCCTTGGAAGCAGATTTACATTCAAGATCTGCATCACCCAGATTCATAGTGCCTAAGCTGGCTCTATGTTCTTATGGTAGGTTTCTCTTCTGATTATGCCTTGAGAGATACCAAAACAATAGGCAATGCTACACCATGTGACTCGGGAGGAAGGTAGCCTCCTGGGGCCTCTTGTGATTTTCAAAAATACCTAGCTTACTCTGAAATCAACAGTGATTAGGTGCTCGTTCATTTTTAATACCTCCCATTCAACCATCTTCATTTGCAGACACCACAATAACCTTAAAACTAAATCCTTGATCTTGCTCTGAATTTAACGACTTACGTGACATACAAGCATTTTACAGGAAGAAAGCAACAGAACAGCTGACAGGGAAAGCTGGAAGTGTGATGGAGACATAGTTGGAGTTTGTTGCCTAGACTTGGGCTAGGTGTGAGAAATATGCATGGAAACATTGTCATCTTTGTCCACATCATTTGTTTCTTGAAAGTCATCAGCTCCAATGGAAAATCCTGAAATGTTTTTCAAAACTACTGGAAAAGAGAAAAAGGAAAGTCCAGGCAAAGCCCCATCTGCCCCATGCAGTGATGTTTGGTCAGAGCATTCTTTGGGTGCAAGAGAGGCCACATGACCCATACTCCCTCAGGGTGGAGCTTCTCTGTGACTTGATGCTGAGCTAATACAGGCTGCTGGCCCCTGTTGAAAAATAATGAGGAAACACAATTGGGCTGTGCTACTCAGTCCTTTGATCAAAAATAAAACTACCTGCCAAATGCCTGGGGAAGGGAAGGCTACAGGATACAGAAATGTAATGACTATTCAAAGACAGAGGTAAGAACTCAGAGAGGATGGTGACCACAGAAGAGAGTGACATGCGAGACAAATCCATGTAAATCCTGTGAGACAGGAGGCCAGGTGACTGTTACAGAAAGGTTGTTTGCTTTCTGCTCCTTCTTGTTTTGCTGGGACCATGCAGATAGGGAAGTGACAGAATTTCTTCCATGTTTTATTCCTGATACCATCAATGGCCTTTCTTCTCTTTTCCTTCCATCACCTTTCTTTCTATATCTATTTCATGATTTCCACCTTCCTGAACCCATAAATTAAAATTTTTAAAAGACAGTACTTGAGGACACAACTTCAACATGAGAAAATATGTGCAAAAGCATGCATGAGGGTTGCACATGCACAGAACCAAGCACTCCACATTCATGCAGAGACTCTTGTGGGAAAATTGTTGATCCTTTCTATGGTCCTTTCAGTCAACATGGTCCCTGTGTACCAGCTATAGAAGGGTAAATCATCCTCACTGTTAAGGCTCAGGATGTTTCCCCAAGACAGACTTAATGATCTGACAGGAACTGAAGGGCATCACCATGAGACATGAGCTGATTCAGTTCCTGCAGAGTTCTCACACTCCAAGACCTGTAGTAATCAGAGTCCAGAGGTGTGCAAAGCTGGTGCATGGAAGAACTTCTTCCAGGTTATCTCTCCAAACCCACTGTTGTTTCTCTGCCATGCTGGTAACACTGGCTCAGGATGACTTGCCATAACAATATCCCAGCCTGGCCTTCGCTGGGATGACTCCTGATCCATCCATACATACAAGTGCAGAATACAATCTGCATGCTGCTTTCCACTACCCCCACTCCACTACCAAGAGGTATTGATCACTTTTTATTTTATCACTTGATCTAGTATTCAGTACCTCACTCTCCTACCTACCCTGCATGTTGTGAGACCACTTAATAGCCTACTGTGAAATTTGCTGATGTGAAATACTATGTCAATACAAATTATTACAATAGCAGTTTTTAAAAGAGTTGTACTCAAAGAGCTCTGGTCTTGCTGAATCCCAACATTCATTAAAAGTACTTTTACAGAAAATAGATGAAATTGTTCATGAATTATTCTTGTGCTGAAGTTCACAGGCTCAATATCTAAGCAACTGGGATGATAATATATCCTCTTAATCTAACATGTGTTTACAAAATCTATTCAAATCTCTATAAAGTCAGAGTTGTTTTCCCAAAGACAAAAAGACTTGGCTCCTTTATGTCTCTACTAAATATTCAATGCCAATAGGCCAGCATGCATGAGTAACCCTGGACTACTAAAACAGTATGCCCATATGAGAGGGGTGGAAAAGAAAGAAAACAGATTATATGTTTAAGCTTCTAAGTTTGGTTTTTGGGTTTTTTTAGGTTTTTGTTTCGTTTTGTTTTGTTTTGCTTCAAGGAAAATCAAGAAAAATACTCCTTTTCCTAATAAACTGATAGTTTCTTGTATGGTTTACAGGCAAGAAGCTACCCTATGCATTTTCCATGCTCACTTGTATTATTTCCTAGGGAAAAAACTACCCAGTTAAACCACTCCAGTTCCCTCCAGACATCAAGGGAAGTGGAAATTCCCACCTGAAAGGACTCCTCTCTCTGCAGATGCTCAGTCTTAGTTCACACAGGGCTGCAAATCTGAATCAGAAGCAAATCTGCCAGAAGGAAAGGCCAAGGAATGTTATCTGTGATTACAAAGGCTTTGCAGCACTTCCTAATTAGAGTTTTCCAAAATCCATACGAATCACAAATCCTAGAGCTTCATCCATTCATTCTCTGCTAGAAACTACCTAGTTTCATGGCAAAACACAGCACAAACAGGGTTTCAGCTCCACGGTTCCTGAAATAGGCTCCCTACTTTCTTGGAGAGTTCATGAACTTCTCCCAGAATTCTGGTTTGGGTCCCCAATGAAAGCAGACAGGTTTGGCTTGGACTTGTTAATGAGTGTGCCCAGCATTGCTCTAAATAACAAAAATCAGCAGTGATCAATGAAGCGTAAAGGGAAAAAAAGAGAAGGGAAACTGAAAGAGAAAATGTTTATGTTTCCCAACCATGGCATTTTTAAATGGTATGATAAGGAACTTGGTTCATTTTCTCAGTCTCTAGTATGGTAAACAACCCTCATTTTCTGAAGAAGTGCAGGGCCTAAGCTTTCTACCAACATTCTATCCTTGCTTTAAAAGTTAACTTCAACAATATAAACATTGGTGCCTATGTGCAAGGTTGAAATGAGTAATACAGCTATTTTGTTTAAACAGACCATGCTGAAATCTTTAAACCTTTTTAGGTGGCGTGACCAGTGAGTTCAGGAATGCAGTCTGTTTGGACAGTGTAAGACCTTTGTTGTTGTTGGGGAAACTCTGGCTTGATGCCTCTATCCATCTAAATACGTGAAATAAAAGTGCATTGAAATTAAAAACACGTGCAGTCTCTGGGCTTGTATTTTCACTGGGCAGGATAAATAGGAACTTTTCATCTCTCTCCAAACTATTCGGGCATACAGTGCCATGTGTCTCATTAGCCAAACGATAGGCTCCCCTGAACCCTCCAAGGAAAAGGAAATGGGGTTCCTGCCTCCAATAAAAACATTCTACTTTCAAATACTAGCCAAGAACATTCATTCTTTATGCACCTCACCTTTCCTACGTACCAACAGTCCAGAGGCCACTGAAATGTGTCAGTTTTAGTGGTGTTCCCTGAAAAGGAAGGGCCTATTGATGAATTTTAGCACATAGTTGTTGCACAGCCAAGCATAGACTTATTGCAAATTCTATTTCATACTTCTTGTTTTATCAAATGAAAATGAAATTGAGAAGGGATATATGTGAAATAAATTACTAGGATAAAAAAGGAGCCTGATTCACTTTATAAGCTATTAATAACTGGATTTTGCAAATATCATTAGTACATAAACTCCTATTGTAATGCTTTTTGCAGTCTTATAAATCACAACGTAAATGTAGTAAGATAAACTTTAAATTCTAAGTCTTTCACGTACCCATTAAAAAACATAACTATGGGCTGTCCCAAGAGATTGAGAATTCAGTACCTCTATTGTTCTTGGATGCTTTTTTAACATGCTTTTGGCATCATTTGTGGTACCACAAGCAGGACAGTGTTTGGAGCGAAGGCTCGTGATGCAAGTCTTCTCACTATGGGTACATCTCTGAACTGAACAATGATCTCCCATCACACAGTTCTAGGCCTTCATCAGGAGACAGAATATATAATCAATCCTTTAGCTATGTTGAAGTGGACAAAGAAAGCATGTTGGAAGGAAAAGGTTTCCCTTACCCTCTCCACTTAACCTTTTGTACCTTTATGGAAGACTTTGACTTACTTATGCCTTTAACAAGGCTAAAAACTACTCCATGCTTAGCTTTCCAGTGTCAGAATGAAGCTTCCTCCCTGTCATCTGTAGAAAAGATGCTTTAACTCCACACTTGGACTGAGAAATTTGTATAGAAAAAAAGTAGAGAAAATATAGAGCTACTACAGTGGCCCAGTATTACTCTGTTAATGGATATTAACATCTTCCAGTTACACTCAAACACATTTCTTTTCTGGCCACAAGTGTTCACAGAAATATTCAAGCTATATGGCTTTTTATGGTATTTCAAGAAACAGCTACACTATTTCAATAACAAATATATAAATGATTGGAGGTGGATGACATGATATTCTGAACATTGTCACACAGAAAAGTTAAACTTTTTATATCCTGTGAAATAGTCAGTCAGTGATTCCATGTGGAGATGCCATACAAAGAAAGAAAACCAACACTAATTTATTATGCTTTTCTTCATTTTCATTAGTTATCTATTTCTAAGGACAACGTCCTTACACATGTTTTTCAAATCTCCTGCTCACAGTTTTTGTGCAACTATAGCATGATGACAAAAATTACCATTTTAAGGAAATATTTCTCAGTTCCTATGCTCATGAAAATGTTTAGAATGTTTTGATTGTCTGTACTTTTATAATCCTACAGTTACTTCGTATTATTCCCATATTCAGAATATCAAAATCTGAAGTATTTTATATCGTGTCAACAAGTGGCTAATCTACTTTCATTGTTGAAGCAGATCTTTCTGCCAGATTCTGATCCCTCTTAAAATATTCCAGATTCAGGAACACATGCGCCAATGACAACTGAAATATATGACATTTTTCAAAATGCACAGAGAGGAGAATCAGGTCAGCTTTGCTTCTGGCAGCAATGTGGAAATTCTGTAAGAACCAGAGCCCTCCTGAGACCTCATGCCATAAGCTATGCAAGAACATCCTTCACTGAAGTTTTTCAACAAGTCTACCATCACTTGTCTCCAAGCATGAAATGCTGATGCCGAGGAAAAGCAAAGTAACAGAGAAAATGTCTGGCACTCAAAAAAGTTTTAAAGATTCATGTCTTGAAGATCCCAATCTGTTTTACAAATCCCAGTCAATTCTGCTGGTGTAGTAGCCAGCTCAGAACCAAAGTCTTCTGATATCCAAATTAAGCTCTGATGTTTATGTTCTCTATGGACTTGGACCTGACAAAAAAGTGTAAAATCAGTCATGACATAACACATAAAACTGTGTAGGTCCCACACCAGGTTAACTAAGTATCAGGTTTTCTCCTGTATTTCATTACATTTTATTATATTGTTTTATATTGTATGATATGCACCACCATACACTTCACTCACCAAAACAAATGTGAGCAAAACTATGCCAATATTAAAAATAGGCAACTGGAGATACTGACTACCACTACTCTGATAGTTTTCTTAAGATGAATTAATTAAGAATTAAACAGGTAAATCCTCATTTCCAGCCTACAGGTCTTTCAGCAAAGCATCTTTCTTCCCCTCCCGACTTTACAAGAGGCCCAGTCTTCCTCCAAAATTCAGGCTTCAATTCTTAATTCTTTATTTTCTTAAATATAAATTGGAAGCATAAATATTATGTTCTAAAGCACCAACACAATGGTAATAAGAGACAAAGAGATACGTTCACTCATTCACTAGAAAGCTGAGAGAATAATGCTGAGTATGATTTGTATGGGGAAAATGGTGCCTAACATCAAAAGTTATTTCAAACAAAATGACTGATTCATTCCCAGAGAGAGGCAACAGTCTTGAATATTCAAGCACATCAGGCAGACAGAGTGAATCATAATATATAAATACTATTGCATTTTAAGATTAAAGCACGTAGCCCCCCAAACATACGAGAAAATGAGCATTTGAATTCTAAAAACCGGAGTAAGATGAATACATTTCTGAGGAAAAAACACCTGACTTCACCAAATTGTATGTAGCTCACTCTCATTTAGCTACATGGAAATGACAACTAGATTTTTCAACACAACGCGACTGTCCTCATTACACCTCTGGCTTCTCTTGTAGGTATTGCTCTTTGTTCCAAAGCACACAAGACAAGCAGAAGATGAAGGAATTCTGTGTATTTATTACTGGTGCAGATAAGATTTACATCTGACATCCCAGAATAATGACATCTCCACTAGGAACTAAGATATTCTTGTTTCAGGACTGAGCAACTTTTTAAATCCCCTTTTAAGCTTTGCAGCCACAGAAGACTCTTAATAATTGATTATAATTGATTTTAACCTTGTCCTAACCTGGGCAAAATGGCAAAGCCAATCATCTTTGTCCAGATGGGATATGAGAAAAGAGCCCCCAATACACATCTTTAAAAGCTCCAGACATGAGCAGAAGATAAAATATTTAGTCTGCAGAAGCCTTGACCTCCCAATTCTAGCCAGTTTTGAACTTGAATTGATTTCCGACAAGGCATCTGGGAGATGATTACAACAAAATGCACTAAAGCTGGGCAGCCTTTATTTTAACATCCCAGCAGCTTAACCTGTTAATAACAGCAATTGTTTTGGATACAATAACAATTTCTGTAACAGACACTAGGAATGGATAACAGCAGCACAGTAACAGTGGCAATGGAATGGTAGAGTACAGCCATTCAGAGTCATTTTCTTTAGGTGTGAGCTCTTTCATACCAAACCTCCTGTTTTCAGTATTTTAAAACTTGGCTGTGAAAATACCAGCCAGGGCTGGAACACTCTCAATAACCTTTTCCATCTTGGGCAAAATGCTGACTGAAACCAAGGAGCTTTCCCCAAGTAAGGGTAAGCACAATAAGAACCTGTTCATCAGTCACAGAATTTATTATGAAATAAGAGATGAAAAGACTACAGAGCTCCATACCCATATGACTTTACTCAAAGGACAAAAAAGGCTTTGCAAGTAACAATGTTCCAAAAAAGACTATACCAGTGATACTTCCATTTCTGCCTAATCTTGAAGATACTCTAGTACATTGAAAGAAAAAGCCAGATTTGTGGATTACCTATGGATTGAGACTTCGTTACTTTATTTATACAAGTGAGTCAAATGAATTTATTTCATGAATGAATAAAACAGGATATGACCTTGTGTCGGCATAATGTTAAAAACAGAAATTACCAAAACAAAAATCACACTTGTATCTTAGAAAAAGGCTTAGCATTAAATATTTTCTCTCCTGTTTCCACTTATTTCCACTGCATAGTCAGTATCTCCTATTGTTAGCATTTTATGTGCTAATACGTTTGTTTATCCTAAACTCACAGCAACCTCTGAAGCAAAGAATGTAATTTACAGACTATATTTGTCTGCTTGTGGAACACAAAATAGAAATATTTATAAACTTAAAAAAGTAAAATTACGAGAACACAAATTTAATTGACAGAAAAACTAGGCACATAGGGTGGCTTACAGCTACTCTTGTTTCTTCCCATATTATTTGCTTGCTATCAGGCAGTCAGCACCTTCAACTCCTGTAGTTTTCTTTAGTCCTTTAAATGATACAATATTAAGGAAAAAAATAACTTTTACAAAGATGCTGCTGTTTAAAGAATTTGCAAGGCAAATGCCGCAGATGTCAGCACTGTTTACATCCTGCTAGTGTCTAGAAGCAAACCCAAAATTTACTGTTATAAACACTGTCTAATCAAATCAAAATTAATAAAGTGGTGGCACAAACTGTTGTTTCATTGGGTGGGGATTTTGCAACAGCAATCACTACTTAAATATTCTTTATTTTAATATGCATATATTTCTTTAAGCACAGACATTCAAAGCTCTGATCTCGTATTCCATGCTGCGCATGAATTCCTGAGCATGTTTTCTGACTTCACCCCTTTTCCATTAGGGTTTGAGGATAAACAAGTGTGTAAATGAAAAACAATTCTGCATTTATTACTAAAACAATATTGAAATTTTCACAAGTAACCCTTAGACAATTACAGCTGTTGGTACCATATTTTCACCATGGAAACTTTTGTTTTCCTTAACAATTGAAATTACAATCAGATGTGCTCATCCCTTGTTGAAGTAATGAACAATGGTACATCTGAGAGAGAAATTCAAAGTGCATCATTTATCTTATCCTATTCTCAATTAGGCTGAAGAAAGTGTAAGACGGTTGCAAACTACACCACAGTAACAGGGTAAGTAAATTTATTACCACTAGAGTGCTAATCTTAGCAGATGGTAAAAAAATATTTTTAGCATGAAATATGCTAGAGCAATAAATCTGAACAAGGTAGATGTTATCAACTAATATCTCCCCAGTGTGAGGTAAAACTCCTGCATGACAACTCAGCATTCTTATAAACTCTGGGTGAATGCTGTAAGATATAAGTCTCTCTATAGGATAAAAAATAACAGAAATTAGTAGAGAAAGCATTCAACATGCAGTTTACTATAGCATGCCTAGTAGGAAAGAGAGGTGCAGAATTTTGCTTAGCAAGATTTTTTTTTCCCCTAGACAACTCATTTTTTTCTTGCAGGAAATTTTTCATTGATTCTGGGAAAAATATAAACCCAGTAATTCTCTCCTGCTTGGAAAAAAAAATCACTGCCTGCTTTATAAAATCTAAAATAAAAAGACAAACATTAACATAATCTTAAGAAAAAACAGTTGAAAATTGGGGAAAAGGGATACAAAGAGAGGCTTTCACTTGCCAATCTATAAGCATAACAAAAACTATAATAACAAGCAACAATAGAATGAAAAATGGTTTCGATTGTTATCAACAGCACATTACAAAGTACTTGAAATTCAGGACTTAAGGAGTCCTGTACCTTTGCAGCAAGACACTAAAATACATGGATGAAAAAAAAAAAACACAAAAAAACCCAAAAAACTCCGGAGTCTTTTTTTTAAGATAGTGGTCTGTTGGACAACATATTTTAATCAAAGCAGTTCATTAAATGATAACAAAGTTAAAATTCACTGAATCCATCAGTGGTGCTGTTTATTCATGCCAGCAGGCAGAATATGATGAAAAATGATGGGATGGAGTTTGGATTATAACAGATACTAAAAATATCTAACTACAATACCAAAGTTTAACAACCCTTATGTGTTGACTTCCCATTTGTACTTGGTATTTTCCCACAGTAACAAGTAACAGGGCAGCCAAAGATCAGATGACAGTTCTGATAAGCACAAAATAATATCTATGGGGGTGTTAAATCCACTCCAGAAACCATGGAAAACACAATCTCAGTGCTCAACATCCATCACAGAGAAAACCTGAAAAAATCTCCATGATGCTAAACCCATTGTGCACCCACACTTTGAACATCATCTACAGTAATGTCACCCCACATCAAGAGAATATAAAAGAAAGAACAAAGATTAAAAGGGAAGGATGAGAATAATAGGGAATGATGGCTCACTGTTTCTCCTCATAGACAAACAAAGAGGTGTGCATGTAAATAAGTAGGCAGGGGAGGAAAATTAGCATAGGTGTGCACCATGCCCTGTGTGTGTGTGACCAACCCATGGAACTCCTTCCCATGGGATGCAGATGAGGAGAGAAGTCTAAATGGGCTCAGAGAGGCTTGGACAAATCCACAACCTTCATGTCAGAAAACCTTTAATACTGCACACTGTAAATAGGAGGCATTACATTGTTCCTGCTCTACT
This sequence comes from Heliangelus exortis, assembly GCF_036169615.1. Classification (NCBI taxonomy): domain Eukaryota; kingdom Metazoa; phylum Chordata; class Aves; order Apodiformes; family Trochilidae; genus Heliangelus; species Heliangelus exortis. The sequence continues at coordinate 43,128,022 of NC_092424.1, forward strand.
TTTCTTTCATTCTTTTCTATTGGCCATGTAACCAAACTTGGGCTAAGTCAGAACAGCTGTCCCTGCGATCCTTCCTTTTATGGATGCCCAATAAGAGAGACTCAAGAGTTACTGCAGGCACTTCCAGGGCAGCAGAAAATAAAATTTTTTTTAAACAGGCATGGAAAGATGTTTAATAGAGTGAAGTTTCCAGAATAATGATTGCAGTCTGGGGCAAAAAGGGACATATGCTTGCCCAAAGCTATATTCATACCTAATAATGCTAAGTGATAAAGAACACATGAAATACACTGCGTACATTAACAAAAGCACTTCAGCAATTAACTGCTCACCTCTTACAGCAGAATTTGCCTCCTCCAGATCCTTTTGTCTTCTTCTCACACTAGAAATATCTTTTAAAATGCATTACCAGCTTTTATTCATTTATATAGCTTAAAACTTACTCCCCTTATTAATCATGAAAAAATTTATTTCTTCGTTTTGCCTTTTCTAAGCATCAGGTAAAAAGTATTTAAAAAATAAAATAACTGATCATAAACTACCAAGCAGGACGTGTAGCTCCCAAGTATCTCATCAGATTCAGCTAGACAGGTAATGAAGTGGAACTGATGACCAGCTTATTGGCCACAATTAGACCAAAGAATAACAGGAATGAAAGAATCTCATACATTGAAAACAGGATAAAATTTATATATTGCAGGCTAGAGAATTAGCCAGAACAATTCCAGTTCCAAATCTTCCCAAGGGAAGATTGTCCAAATTGAAATTAGTATGATATATTATAGCCAAAACGTTATTGTAATCTTAATTTTCAAATCACTTGGCTGCTTGGCTCAACTTTTTCTTTTAAAATACACCAGACCAAAATAAAAAATGCAGAATGTACATTTGTCTCAACAAAGCTAAAAATATCAGTGCTGTAGTTTTCACTCAACAGCAGAGATTGTCAAAAGCAGATTTACCTGAAGACTACGAGATGAGGCCCACAGAATTTAAATAAGTTCCTTATCTAATAACATATAAAAACTTACAATAAAACCATGGCCATAAAAATCATAGAATTAATCTATATTGTGTCTTTACAGTTTTGCTTCCATAATGGAAGTAAAATAGATTAAGGTTTTAAAAGCAGTAATTTTGTTGCTCTAAGATTTGGGTCTTGCATTTTTATGCCTCGATTAAGAATTTCCTTAATTTGCTCAGTTCAGATAGGCCCTTGTCTCATAGGCTGACCACACAAAAAGGGAATGAATTTATAGGTGTTTTTAAATAAACCTCAAAAACTTTCTACAATCCTTCAGATTAAATATGAGTCCACAAAGTTGAGATCAGATGTAAACTCTACTGGCATGTGAGGCTGAGATTGCAGATGGCAGAGGGGGCTCCCTGTCTACCATGTAGGCACAGGAGAGCATGTTTTTCAAACCAAGAGATGCTCAGATCAAGAGTCTCAGTTGTGCCAACATCAAGTCCAGCAGTTTGCCTTGTGCAGAATCAAGATTTTTGATGCTCTGTGCAGGCTTCAAGTTGGGAGGGGAAGAAGAAGAGTATGCATGATAAGGGAGCAGAAGAAAATCACAGACCTAGATGTTAGCTCTAGGTGAGTGTTCTGCTAAGCCAATGGTGTTGGCTTTGTTCAAACCTTCATATTTTACAGCATGCATACCTGAGGTAGCTGAGGAGCAACCACGTCAGGGTGTGTAGTCCAGCAGTATTCTGGATACATAAAAGAGTAAGAAAAGTAACAGGAAAACAAAACAACTTAGAAAAGCAATATAAGGCAGATTTAAATAATTCCTGAAAAGGGTTTAGGACCTATACATACATGGGTAATAAATCCAGGGGAAAATAGGTGCAAGCTGCTTGTTTTTTGCTAGAACTTAGAATTCTGAATGACTGTCGTGTGGCAAAGGGATCAGATCCTGCTCATCAGGCATATAAAGCTTGTCAGTGTACTGCTTTTTCTTAGAGGAGATTTTTGATCCTTTCCAATGCTTGGATTCATGTTCAAGGGCACTCAAGTAATCTTATGGATGCACTTTGTGCTAAATGTCCAGATGAAAGATCTTCATAAAAAAAAAAAAAAGCTTACAGCTTCTGGCCATCCTACTTCCATTCAGCACAATACTGAAGGACTTAAATGGAGATATATACTGAGAGGTCACCACCCAAACTGTAATATGTATGGTAGGGAAGCTTTCAATCACCTGTCATATGGAGTCAAGTTGCTATAAATCTTAGGAACAAGATGGTTTTTTCTTTGCTATGTTTTTATGAGAAACAGGTTACTGATAATAACTGGTCTGACACTTCGACCTACTTCCTAGTGAATTTTGAATTAGTATTTTACCAGACATACACTGTGGGGATAAAATTTTACTCTCAGAGCTGCGTGATGGATCTAAGTTTCCGCCTGCTTTTCTGCTTGGATGCAGAGATCTTTCGCTGCTATCAGTGTGAGCTCAGCTGCTGTGGGTTAGTAAAGTACCTGCAAGGAGACCTGCCTACAGGATAAGGGCTGGAATTCCAAATTGTCCATAACGTACTTAACTTCTGGCAAATCCATGTGGCTCCCAATTTTATTTTCACTTATTTCACAGAATGTTAGGGGCTGGAAGGGACCACAAAAGATCATTGAGTTCAACCTTCCTGGCAGAGCAGGGTTACCTACTGTAGGTCACATAGGGTTGTTTCAAGACAGGTTTTTAAAGTCTCCAGGGAAGACGACTCCACAACCTCACTGGGCAACTTGTTCCAGTGTTCTGTCACTCTGACAGTGAAAAAGCTTTTTCTTATATTCAAGTGAAACCTCCTTTGATCCAGCTTGCACCCATTACCCCTTGTCCTATCATTGGACATCATGTTTTCCCTATTGCAGAAGCCCTTATAGTCCAAGCCTAATAAAGAAGAACACTATTGAGGCAGAACCTGATGACTTCCACAGATTTTTACAGTCACAAGAAAGACAGTGATAGAAAGAAAGTCCCATTGTGCAGATGGTGAGCAAGTAAAACCAATACTGTCATTTTTCAGGTCATCAGCAGATAGGATGAATTTTCTTTGTTCCAAAGAAAGGAGTCAGCTGCATTTTTCAGCTCTAAATCTAGATGTTAGGTGATGCTCAGAAGTTCAGAAGCAAGTCATTTTATTGGGGTACATCTCTGTTGTCCAGAGGTGCAATTCCCATCCAATGAGATCAGTAGATACCCTCTATGAGAAATAAGTACATAAATGGGCATGGTACTAGAGATTCATCTTGCTAGCAAGCGGTCCTCAGTGCAGATCAGTGCAAAGTTCTATGCAGGGAGAACATTTGTGTTGTGTGTTTCCTTAAGTTTAAGGGGTTTCAAGTGTCAAGTATAGAAAAACAGGAAAACAGAAGAAAACAAGCACGGTTGTTCTAATGGAATTTTTGAAAAAGATGTCACCTGTTTCAAAATACAAAATGTTGAGGGAAGCCATGTCATCACTATTACTTGTGTTACTTTCTGATAAAGAGTGAGGAGAAATAAAAAAAAAAATTGATCTTTATTTATTGACTTCCTAGTGAGTGTAGTTAAAGTTGACACAAATCAATCACAATAAAGTTAAAAGGATAATATAGCATAATATGACCCAAGATTGTACAGGAATTTTAATTACTGAAACTCAAAAACTTTAGCATATAGCTCTATATGTATATAGTAGGGAAGAGAAAGACTCAGTAGTAGTTAGATGCACACCACAACAATGAAGGAGATTCCTAAAGGTTTCTAGAGATGTTCCTCTACAGGAGAGAGAACTGCCATGGAATGCTGCAAGGGAAGTTGAGGAGACTCTGATGACCCCAGAGAGATGAGCTGCAGTGTGGAACCTGAGGACCTGCCAGTATCTGAAGGGGCCCACAGGAAGGCTGGGGAGGGACTGTTGGCAAGGGCCTGGAGTGATAGATGAGGGGCAATGGTTTTAAATTAGAGGAGATTTAGACTGGATGTTAGGAACAAGTTCTTTACAATGAGGGGAGTGGAACAATGGCACAGGTTGCCCAGGGAGATGGTTGAGGCCTCATCCCTGGAGTTATTCAAGAGGAGGCTTTGAGGATGCTCTGAGCAACCTGATCTAGGTGAGGGGGTCCCTGCTGACTGCAGAGGGTTGGACTGGATGACCTTCAGAGGTCCCTTCCAACACAAATTATTCTATGATTCTATGATTCTATGATTCTATGATTTTATGTAGGACTTTCAGTCATTTCACTAATACAGAAAAATCAATTTAGGATTTATCTTTTTTTTACATCTGAGTATTTGGCATTAGAGCACTAAATGGTGCAGCAGGTGCCCAGTCAAAAGTCTTTAGCATCAAAGGAAAAAATGCACACTCTCTTTACATCATACAGCTTAAAAAAAAGCAGTCCAGTATATTAAACCATCACAGCCAGAACACCCTTCCCTCCCTCACTCAAGATGACACTTCTGCACACCAAGGACACTCAGCTGGATGTGTATCTCAAAAAGAAGCGTTATCCTAACTCTGAGCAGTGTAGAATTCATCCTTTCCTTGTGCCGCAGCACTTTGGAATTTCAAAAAACATATACTCAGTTTTTTGCTATTCTGTGGTACAAGGTGATTTACTCAGAACAAAGGATTTCTTTTAAACGGTCATCTCCACCCCTTTGCCCTGTCCCACAGTTTACACATTCCTAGTAATGTAAGAAAGAGTAAAAGGACAGGAAAATTATTGGTGCTTATAAACATTTTAAAATATTTCCTCAGCCAAAGCAGATATAAAATACAAAAAGGTGAGGAAATATACAATTCTTTCTAAGGGAATAAATGGCTCTTTGATTTCTTTTCCTCTTGCATTCATTGCCGCTAATTTAAACTTTCCAAGCGTTCTTCAGGCAAGAAAATGGGCCAAAATATTTGCTGTCAAAAGTAAATCTGTTTCTAGTTTTGTTTATGAGACATGCTTTCAAGGACTATTGGCAAATGGCAAATATACACGATAATAAAGATCATGTCTGCTTTATGCTGTTAGGCATGGAAAATAAGAAGAGGAAGTCCTTTGAGACAAGGGAAAGCAATACAAATACCACAATTAAAAAGACAAATCTAGTTTTCCTCATGATCCCTCTCCTAGTTGTAACCTATTTTCAGTACCTTATGATTGTTAACTTCTTAACAGTACATGTCCTCTCAGTGAAGAGAATAAGACCTGCTGCAGAAAAGCATACTGTGGGCTTAAGAGTGGAGGAAACAATACTTCTCCAGTTAGTGAAATGATGACAAAGGTCCCCATCTTCTGAGATATTTCCGAAACTTTTTTCTGTAAACTAATTCATACTGATTTTCCAACATCATCCCTTTTACATTAAGCCTGAAAGGAAATAAAAAACACTTTATAGCTAGTTACTGCATTCATCCAGATTCTTCTCATACATAAGCAGGCAATTCCTTCTCTGCCGCAAATAAAAAAGAAAAGAAAACAAAACCAATCAAAACCAACAATCTGTCTTCAAAAGCAACTTCTCAAGAGTGCTATGTAACTGCTTCCTGACTTTGCACTGGTGTAAAGTGATCACAGACATGAAGGAAAAGAGTGTGCAGGGACATGGATGTGGAACAGTGTCTTCAAAGCCCTAGGTCTCACCCTTCCCTGTTTGGTTGTGGCCCTTCAGCCTGACAATAGGCTGATTGCTTAGGCTGATGGGATGCAGTGGAGGTTTGTGGAACTATGCATGGCATAAAGGCAGCATCAAAGTACAAAGGAAACAGCTGCTTCCTTCTGCTTTAAAAAAGATGCAGGGGACATCAAATGAAATTTGCAACTCTTTGATCCAACACCCCCCCCCCCCCAAAAAAAAAAAAAAAAAAAAGAAGATGCCTCAGATAGCACATAAATAAGCTGCAGAAATCACTATAGATCTTTATGAATGCTAATATTTAAATGGTTAAAAAAAACGACTGGGGAAATAAATGGAAGAAAACCAGAATAATGGCTACCAACAGAGCCACTGAGTTCTTTCTTCTAGGACAGAACCAAAGCACAAGTTTCTGGAGGTTGATGGGGAAGGTCCATGATACATTTGCTCCACACCACTCTCTTTCCCTAGGCACATGATACTAGCAACCACTGGGAACAGGACACTGAGGCAGACAGAGCCCAAGCAAAGCTGTTGCTATAAATACAGTTACATTTCAGGGTGTTCTTAAATCAGGTAATAAATACTTCTTTTTCTTCAGTTCTAGAAGAAAATTACCAAAGCCAAAGAACATAATTTTATAAAGCCCAATTTGCCTGCCTGGACACCTGGTGGCTGCAACCTTAATCTTTCCCTGGGAATAGGTTCAAATGTTGCCCATTAATGCAGGACCTCCACGGTGCTTCAGCCCTGGAGATGAGATGGAGAGAGGAGAAGTTAGCTCTTCCCTCTTCCCTGTGGTCCAAGCTCCACCATATTCAAACCACTAAGGAGACATTTCTGTGTAGTCAGGAACATAGGTGAGCAATATTGCTTCCAGTACATACCCTTTTCGGGGTTTTCACTTATTTTTTTTTCTTCCCCTCTCTCTGAGCTCCTCAGGGTGGAAATGAAGGGGGCAACAGTGCTTCAAGTCAATTCATGTAATTCTCAACAAGGATACATTTGGGGAACACAGAGAGAAATGATGGTGTGTGCTTTCTTTTCAGTGTCCACTGTTGCCTGGTGATGATGGCACCCTCCAGGGCCCTCACTATCAACCCTTTTAGAAGAACTAAACTGATTCCAACATTGGAATAGAAATGAAAATTAAGACAACCTTGCCTAAATCTAAAAATGGAAAACATAAAATTATATTAATTGGTTAATGTCATCAAAAACTAATTATCATAGCTATAATTTTCCCAGCCAGCCCTTTTTTTCCCTACTGATAAATAATAATTATCTATTGGATACAATAGTCACAAAAGCACAATCCATTAAGATTTAATTGTAATGCCTACAAGTAAAAATTTATGCTTTTAGAGTATACCATTAGGATTTGCAGATTTAGGACCAAGCTCTGTGAATGGTTCCTGAACTGTTTGGGAGTGAGACAGCTCATCAATTGGTGTGATCATACTGAGAGTTCTGATAGATTACTGCTGTGGACTAAGGACATGAATGAGACAAGGGTTAGGCATAGATTCCACCACCAAGGACTGTCAGAAAAACAACCAACATTTAAGGCACATAAGCCAAAGATGACCATAGACTTTTCATGTATTATTTGTCCTAAGTTGGAGGCAATAAACAGAGCAGAAAGGACTCAGATCCAGAATCCCAAACTGGGACATTCCTTCTCTAGGAAAACAAATTGACCCAACCATCCTAAACAAGCAGTGATTGGCTTTCTTTTGAAAGCCAGCTCAGCTGTGCCAAGCAAAGGCTGTGCCCACCCCTCCCACATCCTGGCTGGCTGCATCAGGAAGTGGCAGCAGCCCCCTTGGCATGATGCTCTCTGCTTCCACTGTCACCTGGAACACCAACCTGTGCAAAGGATTTCCATGCCTCGTGCACTAGTGCAGGGCAGCTCCCAGAACTACTGTCTCAATACAGCAGATAAAATACTTGACTTTTTTGCTATGTATATAGACAAAGTACCGTATTTACCTCTCATTCTCAATGCCATACCTTGGGAAATACTGCAGTGAGTAACGCTGGGGCTGTCTTTAGTTTTCCTGCTGATCAAAACTAACCACAGATGAAGATAAACCAAAACTTTAGCTTTCTGTCATAATTCTAATGGACCTTTTAAATAAAATTAGCACTTATAATTAGTTCAAACTTCAGGAGCCAGTGGTGACATTAAAGAAATGCTTGGCAAGAGCAAATGCTGAGTCATATAAAACTGACAAAATAATATGGGCAGTTATCACCAAAATGCATTATTTATCATTGAAACCAGTTGACGCCTGTGCTTACACAGGAACCCTCCTGTGATATTGAAGGCCAAAGTATCTTCTCTCCCTAACAACAGTGTTGTATCTTTGGCAACTCTAGCAGGAACTCAGAAAATCAATAGCACTTCATGAGCAAGGTCTCGGTCTTCTTCTTTTACGAGGATTCTGTCAATGCAAGTGGCCATTACTGTACTTTAAAGGCATGATATAAAATTGCTTCAACAAGATATAAGACACACCGTTTGAAAGAACCTGGTGAGAGTATTTTAGTCAAAGTTAAATAGTTTCATCATGTAATTACTTCTATTGGCACATCTCCAGCTGGATACACTCATGCAGGCTATGCGCTTCCTATGATGGGGTGGGGAAATTGTAAGGGAGGTCTGTCGATGTGATTCAGGTTGAGCTAAACAAGGTCAAACTGCTAAAAATGGAGCCACCAAGTACCCAATATTATTGACAGTAACACAAGAACAACAAAGTTGCTGTATTTCTTTTTTTTTTTTTTCTTCTTTATTTTTTAGCTAAGTGGTCTGAAAGTAATTTTAGTTTTATAGCTGAAAAATGTCATCCTGATTTGCAGACTGGTAATTCATTTTCTAAGGACTGTTTAGAATTTACTCAGGGGGAAAAGGAAGCTGTGCTGGTTCCTATAACTAATTCACATTATATGACAAAATTCAACTTTTGTATTTTATGAGATTTTATGAATTCCACTAAAACCATTAGCTGGTTGTCTCTGTGATCAAATTTAACCACTTATGCAAGACAACTGTCTTGCCTGTATTTATGTTTTCTTTTGTTTAAAATGCATGTATCTTGCAAATGACCACATCAGAGAGAAAAGAAAAAGACACCTTGATTCTCTGTGAATGAGAAAGAGCCCCTTTGAGTACCAAAACAAACAAAAAAATCACCTACAAATAGAAGGGTTAAAAGACCTTCTGCATGGAAAGGGCCACCCACAGCAGAGATCTAACATTTGTTTTCCTGAGAAAACTTTAAAAGTGCTAAATACCTTAAACTCCCTAAATAAGGCTGGTCTACACTGCACATATGCCAGTTCACTCAAGTGCTTAAAACCTTCCAGGCTCAGTTTAAGAGCACTGCCATTAGTCAGTTTGGGTGAACCAAGCCTTGTTTGGCCATTTTAAGCCTAAGCAGTCCTCAAAGCTGTCTCAACAGGCTTTGCAGCATCAATTCACAGGGCCTCATTTTATGCCCCAATACATGTAACAGCTGTCCTCAGGGTCAGGCTATAAAAATGCTGCTTTAGTAGGTTGAAAGACATTATTTCATACTGTTTTAACTGAGAGTACGGGCTATAGCCACAGAGGGTCAGATGCTATGTAATGTGGCCATGAACGATCTGCAGGAAAAAACCCCACGATCAGCGGGGACATAAGTCACTTTGCACCATTTGGTCTGGGAGTCAGAGAACAGTCCTTGATCCTCAGTGAACTGAAAGGATTGATATGTTGTACCCAGGGAACAAAAACCTCTGCTTGTATACACATGGACAGATAATGCAGTCATACTATGTACAGATGAGTCTCCCATATTAAATTGCATTCATGAAGCTACTTTGATGACCGCACTTGTCCTCTAATCTACTTCAGTTGGCTTTTGTTCCAGCTTCACACAAATGAACTGCTTCAAATAGTTTCTTGCTTTTTTTATGTGGTAATTAGCCCATCTTAGGTTTAAGACAAGAAATATTTAGTCCTGGAACAATGACAGAAGTAAAAATGAATACTGTATCACCCAGCAAAGTCAGACATAGAGTTTGTGACCTCCATAAAAACCCTTTCCCTCTATTTCCAGTGAGACACTTTCATATATATCTCTGCAAGCTATGTCAAGGTCTCTTAGAAATTTTTCTAATACATTCATTAAAAGTTTTGTACCTCTGTCTCTCTTCCTCTGAGGCCAGTCAGCTCCTACGGACTGAAGAGTTAAAAGTTCAGGAATATGCTAAACAGGATTCATAGCACTTTAAAAAATAATTTTTCTACCTAAAATATTCACTCTAAAATCATTGTGTTTCTTCTCAAGGCTGTGATTTTTCAAACTTCACACCAACAAGCCCAGCACACCATTGAACTGAGGGACAGCAATATTCACTGTTACATCTGCCTAAAGCTTTTGTAATCAAAATCCATGCTAAATATCATGCATTACGTAAGATGATGTGTTCTTGGAGTCTACTGATGCATAAAATGGTAAGTTACTTGTATTTGACTTATCACCTTTATATGAAGGCTCCCGAATAACTATTTTTTAATGCATTTATTGTTAATGTTCCTGTTAATTTATGTCTGTAAGCCCTCTGGGTTTCTTCGTGATTTCTGTAAGGCTGTCCCCTCTATCAAAAGACATCTCAGTTGCAAGTATGGCTCAGGTTTATCAGCACATGAGCTCTGTCCTGTTGCATTGCCAAAGTGGGAGAGGAAAGGGCAAAGAAAATGCTCATTTGCAGAGCAAAAGCAACGCAAAAGCTGAGGATCAGCCCACCCCATGTCTACATCCTGGCCAGGGAGAGAAGGAGAGGTGGTGCAATACCTCTGTGGTGCTGCAGCCTTCCTGAAGGAAAGGTTCTATCTATCAGCCTAGCTGATAGTGACAAATGAATGCCAAATCCCGGCTTCACACAAAGATCATCTAAACAGTACACTTAAAAAAAAAAAAAAAAAAAAAAATCCAGGTGTTTATCCCACTATCCACTCATTTCACGTGTTATTAACCTGTGTGCTTTGCCCCCCTCCTCTTCACTTAACAACCCTTTAACCTTTTGATTCCTTGGGTGGGAACTAAGGATCATACTTGAACATCTAAGTGCTGTTTTCCAGGCACTACAAGAGCATAACACATTAAATAACCAGACATTAATGTCAAAAAAATCAAGTTTTACCATACATTTTTTGCATTAATTTTATAAGTGCCATAAAACAAGCTTTTTACTGGGTAGTTTTGGTATATAATTTCTTCCACAAGAAAAACAGTTTCTGTATAGTTAACACATGTGGCAGGGTAAGGAAGCATAAAAACAACATCACTGTAAAATTCATACTAAATGATGGAAATAATAACTAGAATATGTGTAATTTGAGTACCAGCCTGAAACAACAGGCAGAGAGAGTAGTGTAAAACCTGACAAACTACAAAGCAAAGCAGTCAGACCCTGAGACCTGACCAGCAAAAAGAGAAAGCGCACATTTTTTCAGTCAAAAGTACAGGTTCCATGAAGAACAGAAGTACTTGAAGGAATTCCCTTGCCACTAATCAAGAGATTTAATGGATGGTGAGCTATAATGTCAGCAGCATCTCTTGGAAAGAGGGTGAGTTGACTTGTGGAGGAGGTGGAGGAGATGTGAGTGTGTGGGTGCTCAGGTAAGGGCTGTTTACAGGGGGAGGCGATGTACATCTGTGCATCTTCAAGTGGGACCAAGCCCTGTAATTTTCCAAGTAGAATAGCACAATGTTATTTAGCACAGGTGTCTCTGTAATTGTGGTATGGAGAGAATGCAGTGTTCAATGGCCCAAAACGTCACCCTTCCACTGCTATAATGTGACAAGTAGTCTGCAATACAGGAAAAAGAAAAGCAGGAATCTGAACAATTCACAGTGCGAAAAGCATTTTTAGCTACACACTGACTCTCCTGTGTGACAAATATTTATTCAAATGGTGCAGTTTCTGTTCAAACGCCAGTTTCTTCAATCAGGGAAACAGATAATAAATTTAACACCTCTATGATTTCATACTCATGTAGCAGGAGCCATCTTAAAATGGTGCAATTTCTTTCAAAAGTAATTATGTTCCCCACACAAAGAGGTATATGTCAAACCAATATAATCTTTCAGGCTTTTTCAATCTGACTACTGTAGTTTTAGAAACAATGGAATTCCTTTCTGTGGACAAATGATATGAATAAGTCAAACTGTAATTTTAAGAAGCAGTGTGAACATCAGCGGTATGATGCAAGCCCACTCTATTTCAGTTCTACCCTTGCACAAAATTATGTGAACCCACAAAACTCCAGGCTGAGGGGGAGTAAAAAACTTTTCTTTACGGGGAAGTAATGCTTGTACCATAAATCTATGGGTAGAGATGCCACAAAAGGAGGGCAAATTGGTTACTCATCCCCTGCAGGATTTCATTTCATTCCACTACTCCTATAGCTACTTGAGAAAGTAAAAATAAAATACTTGAAAGGATTAAAAATAAGCATAGGTGTTCTTCAGGAGATCAACTTGTGCACATACATGGTAATAGCTTCTGACTGACTGATGGTAAACTAAATATGAAATAAAAAAATAATCAAGTCCAGTATCCAACTGAATTACTTACTATCATATGGCATATAAGTATTTGTTTAACACCCAGTGGTATCCCAGGCTGCGTTAGGAAGAACATCACCAGCAGGTCAAGGGAAGGGATCTCCCCACACTGCTCAACACTGGTGAGACCCACGTGGGTGCTGTGCCCATGTTTGTGCTCCCCAGTGCAAGAAAGGCATCTCTCATATCAGGAGAGGCTTAGGGAGCCAGGACTGCTCAGCTGAAGAAAAGGTGGCTGAGGGCGGGAATCTCATCAGTCTGTAAAAATACCTGAAAGAAGGGAGTAAAGATAGAACCAGACTTCTCAGGGTGCCCAGTGACAGGACAAGAGGCAAGAGGCACAAAATTGAATACAGGAAGTTCTGTTAAAATATAAGAAAAAACTTCTACTGCAAAGACGACTGAACCCTGGACCCGGTTGTCCAAACAGGCTGTGGAATCTTCATCCTTGGAGATATTCAAAATCCAACTGGACAGGGTTCTGAGCAACCTGCTCCAGGTGACCCAGGGTTAGACTACACCATCTCCAGAGGTGCATTCCCACCTTAATAGAAGGAGGCTATCTTCAAAATGTGTCCTTGAGGTCCACTCTGACTTGGCCTCTCTCTTATGCCTTACAGAAAACAGGTTTTATTGCTGGTCACCCAAAGAAACTGCCCTTTGCATCTGATCACCTGGACGTGTCTGTACAGTTGCAATGTGTGTGCACACAGCTGTGGCCTTGGAAATTTGTGGAAGGTACTTCGCCTCTAAGGCAACTGTATACCACTCCACTCAACCTATCTTGAGAAAAGCAGGGCAAATTAGAACCATATCCTGAAAACTCCCTCTGGTAGCTCCTGTCAAGCTATATGAAGACGGGTCAGCAACCTGTAAAAGCCACCTATTTCTAGTAAGAGTTCCCAGGTGAAGAGGAGCCCAGGGGTTCCACCAAGAATTTGAGGTTATCACTACCTGGCCTTTCTGAAATGAGGACGGGCAGAAACATCAAAGCAGGCACCCTAAAAACTAAATAAAAATTTAAAATAGCTCTTCCTTGAAAATAGAAAATTATTGTTAAGGCTACATACAACTATTAATGCCCTTAAAACCATGTCAAATACACAGTTGGAAATACAACCAAATTGCCATCTTCACAAAGTGTTCCTTCAGCTAGAAAAACACTCAAACAAGAGACTATAAATACCAGCAGGGAGCATCCTCTGGGTTTAAAGACAAGAAGACACACACATATGTGAACACCTTTAATGCCAAACAAACAAAAAGTGCTCAAAAACCTGACTAGCTTTTAAACTTACAATGTGGGAGAAAAAGCAAAAGTGAATCTGTTAATTTGAAAACAGGAATTATTTTACAATATAGGCAAATATACACTTTGTTGTGCACTCTGTGCAACCGTCAGTCTTTTAAAGGGCTTTTATTGCATTTTTTTCCCTTTTAAAAAAGGAAAAAGTAACGTCTTTACTATGTATATTCTCATCTTCTTTGATTTCTGAATAATTCTCTTCTACGAGCAATTGGACCCTGCTATGCTGATCAATTAAGAAACAAGACTATCATTATAAAACCCCACACAAAAGAGCAACGTGGGGTTTTGCAGCAAGTTATAATTGTGCAAGCCTCAAAGATGTATAGAAGAGAACCATAAAGAAGCTGACCATGCATTTCCTGTTGAAGAAGACAACAAAATTATCCCAAATTCTCTTAAAATTACGGACTAAACATTCAGTTTAAAATATCAAAGGAGACACTTTTTCAAAATCGATAATTCAGAATTTTTCAGTAAGTTTCCTATTAGCATCCCCCCATCCCCCTAAATACCATTATTTTTTCCCAGCTGTATAAATAGTCTTGGAGAGTATGGCCTAAATGAATGCACCGTTCAGAAAACAACATAATCACAGCCATTCCCAGCAAACTTGGTGCCAAAAAAGTTACAAATTAATTGAAGGTTAGCACTGAAAATTAAATCCCAGTCAGCTTGAAGTCATTTTTTAGGAGAGTTTATATAAAATTAAATAGGAAGTTCCATCTTCCAGTGTTCCACCAGCTTAGTGAAGAGATTTTTAAGGTTCAGCTGAACAAGTGGTTTGTACTGTTCTGTCATGTGAAAAAAATGACATTTCTCCCTATGGGCATTCCTTGTTCTCAGCCTGCTTCCCAGGTTCTCCAAATAGAGTGGCTAACAAAACTTCAGGGTTCTTCTCCAGTCTTCCTGGCCATGGGCTGTCTCCAGAAGAGAAAAAGTAAAACTATTCAAGGTTGATCCTAGTCATTATTAGGTAAGTATGAAGCTTCAGTCCCACGTCTCTCACACACATCGCTCTTTTTGGATTTTGTTGCTCTGTAAGTTCTTCTTTATATCTCTCACAGACTGGCTAAACACAGACTGGCTAAAAATCTTTACTTCTAGTGTAGAAAAAGCAAGGAAGTGGAAAGCATGCATCTAAGATAAGGACATTTTTAGGCATTTCAGATTTTCCTATGGAGTCAAAAAAAAAAAAAAAAAAAAAAAAAAGCAAGAAGATAAAACATACTAGTATCATGAAGCTCAATTAAATGACCACAGATGACCACAATTAAGTCAGAGGACCCCCCAAAACAACAATGTCCAGAAAACTTCCATTCCTCCATCTTGGAAGCAGTTATGGAGCTGGTAGCCTACTTGTTTCTTTGATCATCCCTTTGTGGGAGCATAGTATCTGGAGATGAGGAATCAGGTGAATTTTCGTGCTGTGGGCATACATCAGAGATAGGCTCTGATTTTAAATTTTAAATCAATTCCCAGAGTTATCCAGAAACACATTCTTACTTTACATGAAATCCCAAAAGCTGCTTCCATCTTCACTTGAAAGTACTGTGCACATGTTTCTTGGTTTTGTACACTATTCACGTTAGGCAAAACATTCAACCAAGATCTCGGCAATTAAGCTTGCATTGCAGTGTTTTGCCTGAAAGGGATACAAACATGCCTGTGTTGAGAGGAAAATCTAGAAGGCTTTCAAGCATAAAGAAATTAAACTTTTGGTCCAAGGAGGATGAGCCTCTGTTTAGCTCCCTTTTTCTCTCCTGAATCAAAGTGCCTCCCTGAGGAGACATCTTCTGCTAGTTAGATTTTCCATTCCCTTTGGGGATCTGCTAAGCCCTTCTCATCCTAAATGAATTGCAACTTTTATCTCCCAACTCCCAGGAAACTATTTTTCCTCCTATTCGACAACTCAGTAACAGAAAAGTGAAAAAGTCCCCTGAAAGAAAAGTTAGCAAGAGAGACCAAAGAGAGCTCATGAGGAGTTAAGGCATTCTCATGAGAAGGAAGAGACCAAGGTCTGGCTGTCTACTCTTCATTCTTACCTATCAGCTGTCTAATATTAAAGACATAAGAGCAGAGAGTGCTCTTCTTCCTTGCTCCTACCTCAGTGCCCAAACTACTGCACAACACAGTGGTGTCCTACTTTAACATCCAGCTGGCACTGCTGAAGTTACCAAACGTCACATTACAATGATAAGAATCTCACCATCAATACTGACAAGGAAGGTAAAAAAAAAAAAAAAAATTCATGTTTTTTCCTGGGTGAGTGAATATTACTCCAATATTAGATTTTTGTTGAGCATAACTAGCATTTTTAGGCATTTAAAAAATAACTGGGTAAGTTCTAGGTCAAAGGCTGCGGCACAGAAAGTCTGAATTTTGAAAACATTCCTGGCAAGTCTTTTCTGACATATTCTCTGTCCCTTTATTCTGTTTTTGTTGTTCTTTTTTTATCCATGAAGGGTATATAAAGGGCATCTAAAACTTCCGTCAATAGATCCATTATTATGATTGGCTGAATACCATAAAAAGCATCCATCAAGCCATTGTGTTGCATCTTGTGTTAAATTATGGTGATAAATAGTCCTTTTTTTCATGACGTCACCTACTAATCTATTCAGAAATCCATTCACTGCTGCCGTTATGCATCACTCAGGCTCATGCCAGCTTACTGAAAAATCCTCCACATGACACGGCCCTGCAAGACTGCACGTTACTCTATGGAGACAAATATTTTCTGTTGCTTTTATGTCCTATTGTGAAACAATTGTTTTTCTGGTTCCCAGAGTTACCCCAAGCGTGCAGTAATGTCCTCAACTATCAGCTTTGGGCATTGTAGCTCATGTACTTTTAATTGTTTACAACTTACATCAGAACTGGATTGAGTCCATTTGTACTCATATTGCTTTATCACTACAAGATGATACATTTTGCCACCTTCGTCTAGGTCAAAATTGAATCCTATTGAGAGTCTTTGAACAGAGAACTAATATTCACAGGAGCTGAGCTGGGGATGTATAGCAATATTATTATTATGTTTGGGATTTTGCTCTGAATTTAGACAAATCTTTCTTGTATAATTAGATTTCATAACACTTGAATTACAGCTTACAAAAACAACAATGAGCAAGAATAAAAATATTTGCCTAAAATTACTTTAAATCAAATGATTGCCTATGAAAATAAAGAACATTACTAGCTTTAGGGTTTTTTTATGTTTTGTTATTATTATACATCCATCTTATCTTTTGTTTAAATAAACTGTCTTTTTCTTCCCTCATTTAGTGAAGAACAGAAGAGACAGTTTGGGCAAGCTTTTGTAAGATACTGGTCTTACATTTTGGCACTAATGGAAGAAAATCAGAGACGTATTAAGGATTACAGATTACACTTCTCATTTAAAATTAAACAAACAACCAAACAAAACAAAGAAAAACCCAAACAAACAAACAAAGCCAACAATCGAAATTAGGCTTACTTCCTACTTCTAACATCTATATGGAATAAATGGGAAAAGTACAATGTGAAGCAGTGTCACAAGCAAGAACCAATAGCAGCCTCATGTATTCTTTTCTTCTTATCAGCAGCACAACATAAAAACAAAACTAAAGAAAGCATATAGCACCTCTTCTTGCACAGAATACATAAGGATCTTCATCACTTAAGGATCACAGAAAGCAGCTACTTTTTTTTTTCTTCTCTTTGGTGTTTCCAGCACTGTTAAATGTTGAATTAAGCCTCAGGGAAGTTGGCTTCAGATGAAGACAGGAATAAAAAGCCTAACTGATGGTTCTTCTCATGGCTCCCCTGAAGGAGGAATGGACCCACAATCAGGCTGAAAAGAGTAGGTGCTCTTACCAAATGGGCTATTTTGATAGCTGCATCTGAGCACCACTGCATGGTTTTGAGTGGTGATAATGGTGATGAGAGCCTTCCACAGGGTACTCAACCCAGGCCCACCTTTTCCCTATCCTGCAGGCTGTAGATCTTCCACATTTCATCATTTTAAAAAAGAAGGAAGAAAACAGAACAGTATGTGCTCCTCCTAAATGCCACCTGCCAGAAAGCAGCCATCACTTAGCTCTAATCGTATCACCTGCTTTACATTGATGACAGTCCAGGAGCAGTGGCATAGTCCCACCTGCAGCACAGCATTTCCTACCTCCTGCTCCGTAGATGAAACATGACTCCACATAATTAGCAGAAGGTAAAGTTCTTGCACCTGCATTGCTAGAACACAAGAATAGAAGGAACTGCCTCCAGAGACACACAAGCCTTTAAATACAGCACTTTGTGCAGCATCATCAAAAATACACTGCAAGGAATAGGCTGATTCCTTTCTTCATGCATAGTCCTTCCTTGTTATCAAGGTACTTGTTCCAAAAGGTTTTCAGTGAAAAGTGAATATTACCATTCTAATATTTAGAAGAAGGGATTTAGGCTTCTGCATCATCCCCAATTGATTATGCAGAAGAACTAAAACCCGAAGCTCACCACTATATTAAATCCTTGTAATAGAATCCATAGAGCTACTTAGCAAGAGAGAAGAATGCCTCGTGCCCCTTTCTCTCTCATTCCTGTTGTAGCTCTAACCTTCACTCTATGTCATTACTTTTACTGGTAAAATGATGAAAGGCACTGTACAGTTAATGAACTGGCTTGGATTGACAGGACTAAATACCTAAATATGTCTGAGAATTCAGCAAAATTATTTGAGGTGGAGGAAGGAATTTAACTTGTAGAACCCTGAGAAAGCTGTGAGAATATAGAAATACAGCTGAAGTACTTTTGGGGAAAGCAAGCAGT
Source organism: Heliangelus exortis (assembly GCF_036169615.1). Lineage (NCBI taxonomy): Eukaryota > Metazoa > Chordata > Aves > Apodiformes > Trochilidae > Heliangelus > Heliangelus exortis. The sequence goes on from NC_092424.1 coordinate 43,146,378, forward strand.
CAACATAATTTTCAAATGCTTTTCAAATTCAAATTCTAGCTTCTGTTGAGAGCTGATGTACAGTACATGAGGTGCACTTTGGGTAGCGTCAGCTAGCAACATTTATAGAAACCTTTTTTTTTTCATCCATTGAAAAAGTAAAGCCTAAGGATGATGTACTCAAAGATGTGCAAAATTTTGGCTTATGCTTATATAAGCAGACTGTCAGTTGAAAGTCTCCAGGAAAGATGCTCCAGGGACTTGAAACTTGGAAACTCAGTTGAAGAGGCTGACCAGAACTGAATACTTGGAAAAGGTGAACTAGAGGAATTTGATAAAATTAGAATCAACGTTAATATTTTCTTCATGTTTGATCTCTCCCAATTTATATTATCAATTGCAACCAGAGGTCAAAGTGCTGTCATACAAATGGGGGATAAAAGGTGGGATTTGAAGCAGTATTAATCCAAGAGAAGGGAAGCACCCAACATCTCTGTAATGACCTGTCATTGTGAACAATTTTCACCACAACTGTATCAAAACACATTTTTCAAATGACACTCACATCCTAACTTTCAGAGACTCTTAGCACTTGTTGGTCCTGTGCAAAGGGTTCAAACAGGGCTAGGATTGCACAAAATATTTAGTCTCAACATTTAGGGAGCCTTTCACATTACCCCTTTGCATTCTTTACCTTCAGAACCTGATTATAAAATGTTTTAGTTCCTCCTTGCTTCTAAAGTGTAATAGCTGCTGATGACTGAGGCAATAAATACTATCTTAAAGAGTGTCACATGAAAAAACAGTAATTTCACATTTTCAAAACACTACACAGACATGACCTTACTGCGTGTTATTTACAGTTAGTGGCAGTGGAGAACAGCTATCCTTTACTTTTCCAAGAGATGTACTATTGCTCTATGAAATCAAGTACAGCTGCATTATTCCGCTGACTTCTGAGGCACTATTTCTGTGAGGCAAGAGATATACTCATCCTTCTGCCTGCTGCCCTCTGTATTTACCTGCTAAGTGTCTACAGTACCAGGTGATAGTATCTAGTACTAGGTGATAGTGAGTGATTCTGTTTTCAACAATCCAGAGTGCAATGGAATACACCATTAATTCTAATAGGTCTGTGAGAACACCTTTGAAAATGCTTTAAAAGATAGATTAGTGTCTCATCAAGGCAGAGATTAAGTGAAAATACTTTCAGATTTGTCATGCAGCATTGTATCTGTTGGGTTATTTATTATTTCATAGCATGTGCAAAGTAATAGATCAAATACAGTTTAGAAACTCCTTGGAGACACAGATGCCTTTTGTTATATTTAAATACACTGCCCAGCAAAACTCCAGCTTGGCATTTTACTTACTTTCTAAGACAACAAAGAGATTGTCACTGCCTATGGAGACAATGCAGTTCCCTGACTAAGTGGACTGCTCGTGTTGCTTAATAAATCTAAATTCTCCCCTTTTCTCCTGGTTAGACATGTTCTTAGCCACAGAACAGCTGTCCTATGTACTGGGTTGCATCTCTTGCACTTCTGAGGTTTAAATGTTAGCCCTGATTTTGAGCTGCTCTCTTTCAGTATCTTGAATTGCAGGGCATTGGGCAAACACTGGAAACTCAGATAAAGCTGGCACAGCCACTGTCCTGCACCGATTGCTGTTTCTCCTTCACAGGCACAAGAGGGACATAAGGATGGATGGAGCAGACAGCACTGTAATGGAAAAAGAACTTATTTCTCCCTTCTCTTTTCTTCATACGATTTCACATAAGCAAATATGGAAAGTAATACCACAGCATATTGTTTGCAATATGCTCTCTTGGCCATAGGGAAAGGAAACAGTTCGAGGATTCTTTTAAAAGCAGTTAGCATGACATATAGTCTTTATATTTTGCTTAGATGATGCCTTCCTTCTGCTCATCTTATTTATTTAGATTTCAAGTCCTCTTAGCAAGACTGCTCCTCTCAAATACATTTTGAAAATCCAGTAAATAAAGAATCCTACTTTAAAATAATTAAGACATTATGAGCATTTATCTTTATATCTTCTCACTCCCTACTTTCCTTGTCAAAACGTTCTGCTGAAAACACAAAGTTGAATTTTCCCTACTATAACACTTGCCTTTCTCCAGATACTTTGTCTGTACGGGACAATTAAAGAAAATCAAAATGACAGTGATTATCAAAGGCAAAAGATAATATCATATTCAGAGAACAAAAATGGAAGATGAGACCTCAAAATATCTTTACAGAAATATCAAAGTTAAAAAGAAGGGAAGGGAGTTAAAAAGAAATTATTAAGTAACAAAAGGCTTTTTTTCCCCATGCCCTTCAGATCATTCATGGCATTCTGATTTGGAAAGAGGATGGCAGAAAGAGGGTGGGATTTTTTCTAAAATTTTATATTGGAAACGATCAGGTACAGACAATGAGAGAATGAGTGTGCTGAAAATTATGGTTCTCTAGTAAGAAATGCTAATGTACAAGACAAGCCTATAGAAGGAGAAAGGGCCATAAACAACAAAGGGAAAATGTAGATGTGACAGACAGAGAGATGCCAGGCAACAATCAAAGAAAACAGATATATAACCTAGTTATTCAGACATACAGTATAACTCCTATTATCCTCCCATTATTATGAGGATAGTGGCATGTGCTGGAAAGCCATACACAATGTCCCAGGACACACTTGAAACACAGCGGAGAAGCTCTTGACTTCAAGGATCCTAAATTCAGTCTCCAGTGAAGACACAGGGTGAGGTATTACAGATCTAAAGAATATCATATAGTTAAAAGCTGTCAGAGGAGAAAAGGGGAGATCAGCTGTCTTGAGAGATAAGCCGAAACATAGGCTCTCTGCAGAAATATACAGAAATTAGGACTTAACAAGGTTTCCACACAGAAGATGACTACAAATATGACACACAAAATCTGTGTTCTCTATATTTACTGCCTAAAGATGTGCATTTTCTCTCAGTTGCTTTTATCCTAGTTAAATAAGCTTCACTTCTGGAAGGAGGACATCTAGTCACCTAGTCATTACCCCTAACAAATCTGAAGGGGGAACAGAATTCATCGCTCTCGCTGTGGTGATAACACTTTGCGTGAAAATCTGCAGGTTCTCTTTCTTGTCCAGTTTGCCAATTGCAGTTTCAATTCTAACCTACTTAAAAATGGACACACTTCCTTCAAAAACAAAGAAAGACTAAGCAGTGTCATTTGCAGCATAAAGCAGATGGAGTTCTACTCCAGCAAGAGATTTGCAAGGGCTGAGCTGCTGGTGAAGAAAATGTAAAGTCAGGACATTGTCAAGTATGAGCTGCTTCTCCTCTGCTTTACAAAACAACCCTTTTATTATTTCATGGTTTTATTAATTTCTTACAAATTGGGTTCCAAAAAAACCTCCAGCTTCTTTTCCCAATCTTTGTCCATGTAGGATGACTCCTTCCTTTTAATGGCTAATCTGGTAGGTAGATTCTCTTTCTGATCTCACATTGTCATGTTGGAATTACTCTACCTAGGAATTCTGCCTATGCAGGTCCAGCCTACATTGGACTGGAAGAATGTACTAAGTGAAAGAAACATGCATGGAACCAAGTGCCAGCATTTCCAGTGACCTCTTCAGGCTTGTTGGTAGAAATACACAAGGTGAGCACCAGTGGTGATCAGTGCCAAGGTACATACGAAAAGTTTAAAATTTAAAACACCATTTCCAGCACCTATTCTTTCAAAGATCTTGTTCAAACATGAATACCAAAAGGATCCCACAGAATCACAACCGAACACATTCCCCTGTGAAGACAGGAAAGAGGAATAAAAATTTCAGTCTGATACTTCCACAGTACTCTGTAAAAGCAAAGCAGCTCCTCTGAGAGAGTTCTCATCTGGCAGGTATTTCCCAACTTCCCTTTATTTCAAACCTGTTCCAGGTACTGTACTTTACACCTCTACATGCAGGTCAAAGTATTTTGCAGCAGCTGTGTTTCAACAGTGGGATACAGTCACTCCATAGACAAAGGGGATGTACAAAAAGACAGGCTGGAGAGGGTCCAGGGAAGAGCCACAAGGATGATCATAGGACTAGAGGACCTGCCATATGAGAAGATGTTGAGAAAACTGATATGTTCAGCCTTGAGAAGAGAAGGCTTAGGGGAGACCTTATTACTACGTTCTAGTACTTAAAGGGCAGCTACAAAGACAGAGACTCCCTATTTACAAGGACTCACAGGGACAAGATGAAGGGCAATAGGCACAAGTTGCTCCTGGTGAGATTCTTTCACTATGAAGACAGTCAGACATTGGAATGGTCTCCCAGGGGAAGTGGTGGATTCCTAGACTTTGGAAAGTTTTAAGTCTCAGCTTGACAGGGTGCTGAAACATATCATCTAAACAGTAATATTAGAAGGGTTGGACCAGATGATCCTTGAGGTCCCTTCCAACCCGACATTCTATGATTCTATGAAACATGTGCTGAGAACTTCATTAATACATTCAACAGTTAGGAGTTGGGGAGACAGCAGCACAAGGAAACGGATTTAGCATTTGCATTCATTTCTGGGCAGGAAAAATTTTCTCTCATTTAAAGAACCTTATTTGACTTGTTTGACATGCTGAAGCTGCAGCTGGAGAGCAGCACCAGACGAGACCATGCTCACCAGCAACAAGAAAATGTCTCCAGTGCATGTTTCCTTGCCAGTGGTTTCTTCGAAGTGACAGACTGTGCAGGGATCTGCAGATTTGCTGTTTCATTGGGCTCAGGCTCCAGTCAGATGCTGGAGAAGCCACATGTTGGTGAACTCACCCAAGTGCTAAACAGATCAGCACTGCAATAGCAAACTGGGGGAAAACTTCCCCTGGAGAAGGATTAGAGAGATGGCAGCCGAGCCCTCCTGGGTGCTTAAAATAGTGTCTATAGCAAGGGCTGTGTTGCACTGTGAAACAGCACTGACCACTCTGCAATGTACCCAGGACTCCTGTGGTGCTTTGACTGCATCTGTGGTAGTAAATTAGTAGTGCAGGGATGTAATCCTGGGCACTGAGACAAGACAGTCTGCATTGAAGTTATCAGCACTCTTTCTAGTCCAGCTTGGACCAGGGTCAGCTACTACTCTCCCAAACAACTCATGTGTACAGTTTAAAATTTAACATAGATGAAGTACAGTTCCCAGTTGGCAATTTATAGTAGCACAGAGGTAGCCCAAGTGTAGGAAGGTTCCAGAAATTAAGAGGATTACACATTTATGTACAGGTGGATATGTATGTAACCACATTGCCACAAAAGAAAGAACTGGCTACAAAGGCCTGCAACTTAGAACATAATTTCTCATACTCCAGAACCACTTTCTTTAGTTAGATACATAATTTAAAAAATCAGAATTATATTCAAGGCTAAAATCACCCTTTCTATTTTCTCTTTATATTCAGCTGTCCACCCCACATACAGTTTTGATTCTTATCCATCACTGAGATAGCAATGTCTAATTTTAGATAAATGACTTCCTCTAGGGTTTGATGAAGGTCAATCTGAACTGTCTTCTGGAGGAGCCTCTCTGTTCACTGAAAATTTATTGATGAATAAAGCAATATCCCCAATTTACATGTCTGAATTTGGTACTTAAAATTAAGCAGACCAAAAATTCCCCAGAGTTCCATTGAGGTCCCTAGACAGTTGGTAGCTTTCCACAAACATTTACCTCATTGGTTCATTCTTCCGCTCAGTAATGCTGATCAACAAGAATCTTCAGACACAAAAAGATGCTCTCCCTCTTTTCTGAGTCTTTGCTTCATAGGAAAAAAAATTGTAAATACAGCTTCAAATTATAGCCCTATCAAGGATTTCTGGCGGAAAACTTCGACAAGTTTCACAGTGAAGTAACCAATGCTTACTCCCTCATCCTCTAGCCTCTAGGACACAGATTTTCTTTTGCTATGAGCCATTTTGTCCTTATTATACTGAACCTCTTCCTTGACTCCCTATGAGCTGCAGCAAGCCTCTGTCACTTCTGATTAAGCTGCCTCCCCGGAGCACACAAGAATTGGCACATATCTGCACATACATCTGCTCGTGGCTAGGTCCATCAGGCACTTCAGCATGGGCATTTCTGCACAAAGCAGCTAGCAGTAAGCCTGAGGCCAGAGGCCAACAGAAAGAGAGAGATGCTCACCAGCTTTCACAGGCTAGTCCTATCTTTTCACCTCTGATTAGTCAGCTCTTAAATGTATCAGCTGGAGGATGCCACTCGCTCCCTGTTTGATTGAGAAGGTGGGGAAAGCTGCTAGTGTCAAGGGACAATAGATGCTGCTGTGTTTCTGGCTTTTCTCAGAATAATACTGGCTGCCATTGATACAGTGGCTCGCGTTGTCTTTTTCTCAGCTGTCTCAGGTCAGCAGCTGCTAACTAGTTTGATAAGAAGTGAGCATCGATGTGCCAACAGATCACAAGGAAAAGCAAGGCCACAAGTCTCCTCTGCTGCAGCTGAGAGGCCAGTAGCAGCTCTGTTAGTTAAAATATATTTTATAATGCACAAAAATCCAAAACTGTTGGGCTGAACAGGAAGTTGCTTTCTTTCTATAGAGTAGCTAAGCTTTTTGAAGAACAAATAATTCCTCAGGACTGAGCAATGAGAAAACTTGACATGTACCAGCCTGGAACTATCTCACTAGTATAGAGGGACTACCTTGAAGATTGTATGTATTGTTTCCAAGCTGTACTGTGTTTTGCTTCTTTCTCAGTTTTAATTTTTTTTCATGAAATATTTCTAAACAGTATAAAAAATCAGTGCTACGTTTATCAAATTTCAAAATGGAAAATTGGTACCAAATTTCCCAGCAAATTAGATAACTTGAGAGGACAGTAATAGCAAAGTGGACACAACTCACCATAAATAAATAAATGAATAAATAAATAAATGCAATATAGACAAGCAGTCAGAATCTCTGTCAAAGATGCACAGTGCCTTGGGTATAAATCAGTGTAGCTCCACTGACTTTAATGACATCAGGCCAGTTTCAGACAGCTTGACACCTCACTTGGTTTGGGCTTTTAGCAGTACCATCAAAGACATAATAAGCTGCTTTCTGGTGTCTGCCTCGCTTCTGAGCCTAAGCACATATTCTTCATCAGCACCTAAAACTAACTTCAGGTAACCCCAAAAGAAAGTTGATGTATGTAAAGGATGTTCATATTTCTGTCTGAAGTAAGGTAAATTAATCTAGATTGTTGTGGGGTTTTTTCCCCATAAAACAAATACCAGGAGTGTTTTTAAATATTTTTCAATTAAAAGAGAAAAGGCTCAAAATTTAAAACATTTTCATTATAATTTTTAAGACATCACAATTTTTTAAATAATGCTTTGTCTGGATAATCTTTCTGAGATGATCTGGCCACCTATTTCTGACTGCAAATCAGGGTACATGGTTAGATCCTAAGTGGCTTAAGACCTGGCTGGTTCAGAAATCTTTTCCTATTGTCATATCAACAAAGGTCATCAAAACTGCTAGACTTGGAATCCCTTTCATATAAACAACAGGAATTGTTTCAGCTTGGTATTCTACAGAAAAAATCCTCAATTTTGGAAATTTATCCTTTCTGATATTAACCTTCTGGGGGTACAGTAAAGACTATCTATTTTAATTGAGCAATTCCAGAAGTGGGCTGCTGAAGGCCAAAGAGTCCGGGTTATTATTTCAATGATTACTTTGAATCACTACTATTAACTGCATAGTACTTGCTGATGCATACCTATTTATTTTATTATTATATAAAGGTGCTTGGAAACAGGACAGCCTTCTTTTAAATATTGAATAAATTAAACTACACAGCCATATGCTCACAGGAGCAAAGGTGGAAACTGGCACCATAAGGACTACTGACCTGGTAGTATCCTGAAATGTATCTACTATTTTATGAATAAACAAAGCAAACTGCATGGGAACCCCCAAATTTTTTGTCTTTTGAGGATAAACTCTTCGTGGTTTTATCTCTGATCACAAGAAAAAGTGGATCAGATTTTTTTACTAAAAGGGTTGCCAAACTTTGAAAACAAACATCTACTTCATAAAATATAGACAAAAGAAAATATAAAATTACTGGGGCCAGAGTCTCTTGGGCCTCACAGAACTCTGGGCTGAATTCATCTTTGCTGAAATGTTTCCTCCCAGATGCTGTTTTTCTTAGGAGGTGTCCTCTGTCTCTAATTCAGAGACATTTTCTCTGCCATATGAAGTGCTCAACACTTCACTTTAAAGAATTTTTTGTCCAGATTTCTCACTTCCCCTATTTTCACAAATTTAACCTGCATTTTGAGGCAGGTTCTATATCTAAGGCCTTCCTTTTGCAGTGAGTTACAAGCATATGCCATTTCACCTGTGATTCCTCCAGACCGTAACACCACTGGCTGAGATCAAATAAAGCACACAGACCATTTGACACAACCAATAAAGCCACTTGATGACCACATTAACATATCCTTTTTGCAAGATGTCATTTTGATAAAAACACTGAGGCAAATGGTAGGCAAACTAAGCGGGTTAGAAAACACCAGTTCTGTACATTTGTTAAGGCCTTTTAAAAGAAAATGTGCCATTATGAGATAATAGCTGTGTCTAAGGTTCATAAAGGAACATAAAGTGAGGTGTTCAAATAAGGTTCCTCACTTCTACTGTTTCTGCTTAGCTGGTCATCTCTCCAAGACTCCCAAGTACTGTAAAGTATATATTTAGCACTATTGCCAGAAATAACTGGCAATAGCAGCAAAGTGACAGCAACAATGACAGCCTGTCCCCAATTAATATTGCCCCATAATAAAACCACACTTGCAATCTGTGTTGCTTCCGTATTTTCTCAAGGCATCATGAATCTAATACTCAACCACTGTAAATCACCGAGCTTCACAGTGACCACTAATTTAAAACAGATAAGGATTGGTCAATTAGTCCTTAATGATAGTTGGTTTAGGTCTATTGTTTTTATGCAAGTGTTTCACAGAAATGCCAAAGGAAGAAAACATTTTTAAAAATCAGCTGATACAGAAAAAAACATAAATAACATCAAGTTAAAAAGTGGTCCATAGAAAAACTAAAGAACCTCATGTAGTGCTCAGGTACATCATGTCTGCAACATGGCACCTGGGGAGCCAGAGGGCTCTGCAGGGAGCACACAGGCTGGATATGGTCACTGCATTTGGAACTCTGCTGGAAGACAGAGCAAGACAAGAGGGCACGGTCTTAAGTTGTGCCGGGGAAGGTTTAGGTTGGACATTAGAAAGAATTTCTTTACTGAGAGGGTGATCAAGCATTGGAATGGGCTGCCCTGGGAAGTGGTGGATTCTCCATCCCTGGAGACATTTAGAAAGAGCCTGGATGTGGCACTCAGTGCCATGGTCTGGTAACTGCAGCGGTAGTGGATCAAGGGTTGGACTTGATGACCTCTGAGGTCCCTTCCAACCCAGCCAATTCTATGATTGATTCTATGACACAGTATCACTGAGCTGAACAAATAAAAAAGGGCTGGAAATCTCATATGCAGATTCGGGCAGACCTCTGTTACTTCTTCTACAAGCCACAGCAGATGTCATATGCAGCACCAACAACACAGATACTGCACTGAGTTTGGGAAGCAGGATTTAGGGAATCTGCGCAGCTGTGGTGTGCTAACTTAGAATGACGAAGGCATCAAACAGTTCCATGTAATATCTAAGGACACTTTTGTGTCCTGCTTCTCCCACTTTCACGTTTTCAACCAGGAGTTGGTCCCTTCTTAGGTATTTCTGCGTGGAAAAGTTTGACTCCCTGTCCTAGCAGAACTGAAAAGCAAAAGTACGAATGTGCCTGAGCACGAGTGTGGCTGCAAGTGCGCAGTGTGATGAGCTCTGCTGTAACTAAGCTCCAGTGGCAACGGGCTCACTCTGCACCCAGGCACTGCTTTCTATGATTTGTTTCTATTTTTCCTAACAGCTATTGCTAGATTAGCACCTGAGCAGCTCATACACTGTCATAATTGCTACATGGAGGGATTGGTCTATTTCTCATCACCTACATCAGCTGCGCTATGCAAATGGCTTCTGTCCCTAATTTGTAGAGGTGTGTATTAAGTTTGGAGACAACTAACTATTCACCAGTAACATATGGGCATCTTTGAAAAGACATTTTTTTTCCTTGCAAGACCTTCCAACTGGTTTGCTATATATTTAAATAAAAAAGTACAAAGATGTTAATATACTGTGGAGTATGAATTCGATTTTACTATGGTAATTGTATTCCTTAGATTTTTAAAAACTGTAAGAAAAGAAAAGTCTTTCAAAACTCATTACAAACCCTGCGAGGGCTTACAGATAAAATCGCATGTACAATCTCATGTTAAGTATTAAAGAGTTAATGGTAATTAAAAAAACACATGACTTTAGAAATTACTGAATCATTTTTTTAATTCAACTTTTACATTTATAAGGGTAGATTTTTTTAATTTCATAGAAGCTTTGCTTAATATTATTAGATTTTTAAAAGGTTTACCGCCATAAATCGTGGATTTTTATGTATACAGCCATTCTATTGTTATGATTTAACCTAAAGAATACTAAATTAAAATTGATTTACTAAATAGGGTAAGGATAGCATACTTATTCAAGATTTCAACCCTATTTCATGCTTAGAGAGGCAGATCTTAATTATACACAAAAGAATACAAATGTTATTAGCATGATAATAATTATTTAGAAGTCATTCTCTTAAAAAAAAAAAAAAAAAAAAAAAAGCAGTATTGTCATTTGTGCAGCCACATTTTTCAATAGAATGACAGCTACGCTCGTCACAGATATGTTCAAAGAACATATACAATATTCAAAGCTGTGCAGCCGACATGTTATCAGGATAAGCTAGAGTAGGTACTGCCAGAGACTCACTGCACACTAATCATTGTGTCCTACCCATGGTACTACATGCAAATACAATCCTTTGTGACATTTTGTCAAATATTTTGAGGTTTCTATACTTATCATTTTTCCTTTTGCACTCATTAACATACAGCCACCCTGAAACTGGAGTCACAAATTGTTTGTACTTCTCTTCTTCACAAGGATAACACCATGACAAATTAATGAAAGGCAAATTAAAGATTTAAGTATTTCCAAGTCTAAGAGATGAGTCAAAGGGCAACAAAATTCAAGTTCTCATTTGCAGTCAGGTTACTTCATAACTGATGGAGTACATGCAGTGCTTTAGTCTGTAGCTGTGCTCTAAGGATGTAAACATTGCATATTGTACCCAGCACATGAAACACTCGATAAATCAATTTATAGGTCCTGCATTTTCCTAGCCTATGCTGCAGGTCGATACTTACTGTCAATGAGCCCACATTCTATCAGATTGAGAAAATGTAAAAATGGCTCAGGACTAAATAGTTGGCTACTGTACAAGCAATGCATTTCTCAACACTGACTTGCCAGAAGTGTTCCTGTTGTCTTGTTGCTCTAGGCTGGCATTTTTAATTATTTCTGAGACAAACGGATCATTCATACACAGAAAATCTGTAGGGCTTCTTGTTATATTAATAAAATAATAATGAAAGTAGTCATTTTTGACTGCAAACTGTCAAAATACCTGAAAATCTCTACAGCAATCTACATGCTTAAGCAAACTAAAATGCTTCTCAGTTTTATTTTAAATCCGAAACACTATGACATAAAATAGATTGTATAGTGTCCATTGTATACAATGACACCTACTGTGACAAAACCAACTATGTTTAATGACCTTTTTAAATCTTATACCTAGAGTCCATAAAGGCATTGTAATTCAGTTGTAAAACACACTTTAATAATCAAAATGCAGCTGTTAAAATAGCATTGCTCATAATTCTAACTTCAGGCAATTTTTTTGTTTTTAATGCAGAAGAGCAGACCACAGTTTAAAATTCCTATGAGGTCACTATTGGCCATTACAGTGGTTTTTTGCAACTTAATAATAGATGTTTTAAAGTTTAAGTGCAGCCTCAGGCACTCATAAGCATTTATTACAAATCGCTGGTTGCCTCCCTTATGCAGAGAGGAATAACATTTACATACAGTAGCACAGATTAATAAGATAAAAAATTTGAAAAAGCCGTCAGTCAGGGAGTGGAACTGGTGCTAATAAAGCCCACTATATTCTTCGGAAATATCAAGCCGTCTGTTCCAATATTTTGCCGTTCCCCATGAGGTATACAAATCCAAATCAGATAAGACTCAAGCAATGCCAAAGACATGCTGCTCTGCTCTCCAGTGGCATCCAGCTGAATCTTTTACTTATCTTCAGAGCAAACGTACATTCTCGGCTACTAAAGACTGAAATAAACCGAGCATCCCTCATCTGAAAGTTTCATAAAACGGGGTCCACTTCCTCCCCGTTTACTAAACCGTGATTAGCGACTACGCTGCAGCGCAAAGTGCGTGCTGGAGTAAGGAGAGATAATAGGACTGCCGTAGGAAAGGCTGGATAAAAAGCCCCACGTCTCGCTGTAGTTTAACGTGGTGCTCACATGAAACAGAAGACGAAGGAAATCAAATTGCTTAAGCAAAGGAAATCCAAGTAGTCTTACACTTTCCTGCTTTCTATTAGGCAGACAACCTCAAAGCCAGGCTGCCAAAGACATTAGGCAAGGGAAAGCGCAATTCTTGTAAAATAGCACACACAATGTGGCATTATGATTAAACTGCAAAGGTACTTGTTATAACAAATCACTTTGTAAATCAAATAAACTACAGCATTAAAAAAAAAAAAAAAAAAAAGAACATAAAATCATTTCTGCACCCGTGTAATGCCAATAATTTTAAAAGTACAGCATTAAGAACAGGAAGTCTGAAGGAAAATAATCAGTAATTTTTAGTAAGATTTCTTGAAAAGATAAAGCACATTTATTTACACAAGTATTTCTATGATTCTCCTCCTGAGCTGGGTTGTGAATAAAAGAGATACAGTTTCCTTCTCATTTTTCTTCAAGAACACTGTCATATTAACATTGAATAATTACTAAAAATTGTAATACACTGGTGTAATATTACCTTTTGCCAAATTGCATTAATCAAAAAGTGAGCCCACTGCAATCAAGTAATTAAGTGTAAAAAAATTCAGTATATTTGCATAGCATATCTTCCCAGGACTGTTTGCTGTACAGAAGTGTTTTTAATTCCTGGGGTTCTTTTTTGCTTTGGCTTAGTTGCAGAAATGCTAAGCAGAAAGGAGGGTGTAAAAGAAGTGATGTGTAGTGGTAAAAGCAAAGTACCCAAGACCAGACAGGGAACGGCAGCCTAGTGTCTGACAGCCACCATGCCTACCCTGACTATGTACACAATAAAATAAATCCTGCTTGACCTGCTCAGGAAACCAGACCATTGTTCACCAGTAGTAGTAGTAAACACGGCTGCTTAATTACACAAAAGCAAGCACTCTGCTACATTGGGCTTCTGATACAAAAAATAAGGAGTTTCTTGTTCTGGTGGATTTCTTTCAGGGGAAAAAAATTGTATACATAGTAAAGATCATTTCAGGTATATATTAAACTGAGAAAAGTCAGAAAGAGCTCCATTGTATAATGTCACAAAGCAACCTTTAATGCTAATAGAATAAGTGCACACACAATTGTTTTTATAGTCTTTTGTCTCCCAAGATTCTTTTAGAGGTGAGCAAAGGTTCTTTTCCAGATCAGCATCTAAACTTGTAGAAAAAATTGTTGTTGTGCCAATAATTATTAATTGGAAAGATAATTTTTTTTTTAAGAACGGGGGAGGAAGGGGAGAGGGGGGGAAGAAGTGGGTTGCAGATTTTTGTTTGTTTGTCGGAACACTGCCTGCAAACGTGGCTTCTTCTACCAGTCTATGCTAGGCTAGCTGTGAATAGTGCCCATTTTGAGATTAGGAGATTAGGTTATTCATCACTTGAGATGCTCCCTGCTGTGCTGCTACTATCAGAGCGCAGCCAAATCAAAACATCTCTGGAAGGCATTTCAGAATAATTGAATGCATCATAATTTCCCTATTAATACATATCTCATATTACAGATTATGCATGAAATGTTCACATTATCTGTTACTTTTTGTTAACGTCTTGCTCCTTGCCAGTAAATTTAATACACAGAGTGAATCAGCATGCCATGATGAAGGGATAGGTTACTGATAGCCATTTTTTCAGGATTCAGTAGAAAATTAAAGTAAATCGATCATTTTATAGCCCCACTGGAATGTCTACAAGGGCATGTTGCTTAGCAAATGGTAATTTAAATGTACTGTGTAATTTTTCTAAGCAATTTACTGAAAGCAGATTTTATTTCTCACTTACTTAATATCAGATGCTCTTTATCTGTTAGTGCATGATGTATCAGTTATAGAAAAATTATTAATGTATAGTTTAATCAAATGGGAAATATACAGTGATTTGACAGCTAGTGGTATACATATTAGGATGTCTTAATTCACATGAATTACAGTAGTATCACTTGCTATTATCTTAAAAGACAAGATGATTAAATTACATACATAAGAAACACAGTAAGTTCCAGGTAACTCGGCATAAATCCTAAAGAAACAGTAATCCATCTGTCTATTATATTTCACAAAAAAACAAAACAGCAATACTTGTCACTTACATTTTATTTTATTTTTTGCATGAATAGATCTACTCTTTCAAAAGTTGTCTAGCAACTCGAAAATAGAGCTCTCATTAGGGCACCTATAGAATTCACCAGAATTACAAATTAAATTGTGAAAATGAAAGTTGGGAAGGGCTTAAAAAATGTCATGAATGTTTCAAAGCGATTAATTACCAGCTGGATGGGATCTGTGCCCAATTTATATATTCAGTGCACATACACTTCTTTTAACAAAGAATATTTAACATATACCTCAAGTAACTCCTAGCCCTTATATAGGCAAAATGCCAGCTGGCATTCAGTGCAAATTTTTCCTGAAAGGCAGAAGGATCAGGTTCATAAGAGTATTTTAACTTTAAGAATTGTTCCAAGTATGTGAACAGTTTAAAAAACAAATAAGGCTACAGAAAATAATCTCCCTCTGCCCCCCACCCTCCCAACTCTGAAATGTGCTTGATGACAGCCTTCATTTTTATGAAATACAAAGAAGCCTCCATTTATCCTTCAGGTTCCTTAGAATGAATGTAGGGTCCTCCTACTGCTGATGCACAAAATGTATTATTGTCATTAATGAAAAAGTTAATGGGCCATTTTCTTATATATCAATTTACATTTTACAATTTGAGTATACAAATGATATGTACAGCAGAGAGCTGATTATTTTTGCTCAAGGAAATAGTTTTAATGTGTTTTATGGACATCAAATGTTGTGAATAATGATGCATCCACAGAATGCAAATATGATGACAGTTCTTGTGCTGTGATCAACAGTCCTTGGATAAAAGGTCTGCAGTGACAATAATATTCTATGGAGGGTCTGAACAGTAAAAAATGGGAAACAAGAGGATGCCATGATGTTCAAAATATATATCAGGAGATAGATTTGAAATTGTCACTAACATCAGTATTTCACAAGTACAGTGTAAGGGCAATTTATAAGGGAAACTCCAAAATTCCATCTTATACACAGTGGTGTTTCACAGCAAATTAATTGCCTAGCCTTTTAAAATGGCTTTTGCTCAGGTCAAAACTTTAGTTTTCAAGCAAATATGTTTATCTGGTGCATGCCCTATCTCATACGTGGCCAGCGAAAATTTATTAGTAGCCTCTCCCAAATCTATTACACTGTTAATTTTGCAAGACAGCCTGTGCAGGTCGGAGTGGCCACACTACACCTCTCCATGCCATGGCACTTGGAGCAGGGTGCCATCCTTCAAAAGACACACAGTAGCCCCAGTACCCTCTCCATAAAAAGCTGCTTTTCCTAGAAGAGGAATTTTGCTAATTCCCGACAGGGGGTCCCCAAAGGGCTTGGCTGCATCTGCAGGATTAAAGTGGTCACTTCTTTTCTCCTTCCCTGGAGACATTCAAAGCCCTCCTGGATGTATTTGTGCGTGACCTGCTGTAGGTGACCCCGATTTGGCAGAGTGGGTTGGACTAGATAATCTTTTGAAGTCCCTTCCGACCCCTAACTTTCTATGGTTCTTTTGGGACCAAAAATGACAGTGATTCAAATGCAGACATCTCTATTTAGAAGAGGAAATATTTAAAGCAGCTCTAGTAAGAGATATGAAGTGCACCCCAGTTATGTGTACCTCAATTCAGTACCGCACTTACCGAGGAAAACGTCATACAATATATTTGGAACATATTTGAAAAACTTGGTAGAAGATTCATGATCAGACAGAACTAAAGCGTTAAAGTGTTTCCTTCCATGGCACTGTACAAATTTTCACCAGGGTATGTTTGCAGATTGTTACCAGACCTGCAAACTGTTTTCTAGTGTTTCTCACTATGGCTATAAAAGTAAGTGCAATTATTGCAGTTTTTAAATTACTGCTTATGCTAGAGCAATCTCTGTTAAATTGCAACACAGGATTTTATTTCCTTCCCCAAAAATCCAGTGCTGATAAACTAACTATGCTGTGCCAGCACTCCTCGGGTAGTTTCAGATTTCAAGATATACTACACTTACAGTGGTCTGTGTAAATCAATCTTAACCCACAGTATTAGAAACAGAGTTACCCAAAAGATATTCAGTTCATGAAGAAGTGGGGGAAAAAAGTAAGAACAGATGTTGTGGTGTGGTTCACCTATGCTACATGTGCTGTGTGCAGTGCCCCGTAACTACTGGCTATGTCAGCAGAGTATCAGACTCACAGAGATTTTTTTAAAAGGTGTTTTAAAAAACTAGAAAGCATAACTGGGTTGCAAGCATAGCTAAAGCAGCACGATGCTCCTCTAAAGGCTTGAACGTTGCCAAAGGACAATTATGTGCCACATTCTAAAAACTACAATATTCTGCATAAAAACCCTGCCAAAATACTTTCCTAGGTGTCCCTGAACTACTAGGTGTTGCACCTGAGCCCCGTTGCAAGGGAAGAAAATATAGTTATTGGATGTTCATCATTGTGTGCCTGAATTAAAATCAAGATGATAACTCAAGCTGTACATGAGCCAAGATATTGTGTACAGATATAGATACAGATAGATAAACTGGGCTTGGGGAGCCCCCAGGAATCTCCAGTGTACAACATCTAAGAGACCTTCACTTTCTAAAACTCTTGTTTATAAGATGTGGAGACTCCAGAGCTCTGCTGAGAAATCAGAATCGTGAACAAGATTAAGTTGATGGGATTCAATTGACAAGAAATGGAATGGCAGATTCAGGGCCTTGCTCTCTAAGATCCTCCGAGGTTTCCACTCCAAAAGCAGACAGGATAGATCTAGACCTTTAGTTATTTCCTAGCTACCTCTTTAGAACAAGTGTACAGAGTTGACTGGTGGCACTTTCTGTTTGCATTCATGTAGGCAGGAGGACAGCAAAGCCTGCTGGCCATCTTTGGATGTTCTCTTTGCAACAGAAAATTGGGCGGTGAACGTTTGTTCACTACTGATCCTTGATTTTAGAAGACCAATGCTGATTATTCCACATTTGCAACAGTGCAGCTCTGATGAAGTCTATCTGGTCCCATCAGCAACAACAAAAAAACATTTTTAAGGCTAGCACTTGGGGTATCTAATTAAGCATGAAGAAAAATATCAGAAGATTGGACATCAGGGGAATCTCTTAACAAAGACTGAGTTTCTGATGTCAACCATTATGCTAAATCTCTAGAGTATTTTAACAGCTTTATGCATAAAACACTACCTTGGAAGCATTTTAACTGTACTTCCTGATAACCATGTCTACATGGAGTGACAATTCAGTGCCATCACCTTGTTCCTTTAATAAGTATGTCTAATTTCTTCCAAATCTTCTTCCAAAAAAAAACAAAGCTCCTGATCAGAGGTGAAGGGCTAATCCATACAGCACTAACTCACCCTAGAGTAACTGCCACCAAAAAAAGAGAAGGGCAGTTGACTGCTTCGAGCTCAAGAAGTTTGCTGTAACATTGATCTCGTCTCTAGGCTAAGAAGGAAATGCTAAAAGTTACAGTCTCTCATGTGAAAAGAACGTGAAAATTTCACCCCACCTGCAGAGATTTCATCAGGGTTGGTCTGTGAACAGCATTGATGCAATGCAGCCAGGGCAGGGAGAAGGAAACACGCATTTTAGAAAAAGCAGGAAAATCACAGGAAAAATATAGAGAAGAAAAGAAAGATCCTCCCAAAGTAATCCAAGTTAATAAAACAAAAACATAATTCTCCTAGACATGACAGGAACAATCTTCTTTTTTTTCTGTTAAGTTAGCAATTCATCCTGAAAAATGTAAGAAATATCCTGCTGCACATTGATGCATTTTGTAACAATAGAGAACCCTCCACTAGAAAAACCACTTGGAATTTGTAATCAAGAGTAAGATTTACTGTATTTTAGAATATGTGTATTGAAATGCAACTTCTCTGAATAATACTAATAATTCTCTTTGTTTACTTTTCCATATCAAACTGTAACCTAGCTATGTCAGGAAAGCTGAAAAAAAAAAAAAAAAACCAAGAAAATTTGATGAACAGCTTCCTACAAACAGAAGAGGCTTTTGGCTTTAACTTTAAATTGATAGTTAATATTGATCAAATTCTCCTCCTGATAGCAAAGCCATACATCTCCTTGATCATAAATGGAGGGGTATTTAGATGCTCTGAACATACATATTTCCTCTGGAGGCATTAGGCATTAAGAGGATGTTTGCTTTTAAGCATACAGTGTTATGGTGAACAAGGATAACTACCAGTTTGACTATGCTGAAATGAATGACTTTTTTGGACTGGAGGTCACTGTTATGTTTAGAAAAATACAAACAGCATATATTTATTTGTTGTTACCTGTTTCTTGTTGTTTAGTATTAATTTCCTAAATAAGATCACAGCACGTTTGATTAATAAGGAAAAAGAAGCGCTGCAGAATAAAACTAGTAAAGTCAGCATCAGCCTAAATACAAGTATTTTGTATAACTTTTTTGGGTACTGGAAGTTATCTTAAACATAGTCTTTATTCACTTAACACTCCAAATGTGAGGTGAAAATGTGGGATTCAAATATATTATGATAAACTTGTTATTTAAAAAAGCAAGGAGAAAAGACCATACAAATAGCAGGCTTTGATTTGTATCTATTCCAGGAACTGATTACTAGAGCTGGCCAGATATTTACATGTTAGCCAAAACTCTTAGCTGATTTGCTGACAAACTGAGAAGTCAATGACAACACCAGTGTCCTGCAGTTCCACTGCTCTAATAATTAGAATACATTTCTTGATACCTTAAGTCTAGTACGGCAATGCCTGAGGTATACTGACAGACAGATCAGTTCTAGTTTGCTGATGTCCAGCCCAATGCCTAATTCACTATAACCTGCCTCCCCCTTCAAAGTCATAAACTTAAACTTTCGCCAATGGAAGAGACTGAAAATTGGCAGCATTTTCTTGGGGGCCCTAGGCAATCTCCATGGAGAAGCTGGTTCCTCACCATTACTTCTTAAGAAAATTTAAGAGATGTGCTTCCCTGAACTAGCTCTAGTTTGTAGACATCCTGCTTTATCTCCACAATTGTAGAGAGGAGTAGTGATTTTTGAACAATGTATTTATTTAATTATGCCAGTGGGTATCATTTTCACATTTTGCTTTTTATGGAAATCATCAACTTCATTTTAAAGGTGTAAAAACTGAACCTCGTGAAGGTTAAACGGCTTGTCAAGAATTACTGTAATCCTGATTCTGACACTAACTAGTTGTGCCAATTTGGATTTGTCACTTCATTCCTCCAAGCCGCTCCTTCCCCATTTGTAATGTCACTTCCAAACTTTATTTAGTGGCAAAGTGCTAATGTAAGTGCAAAGTATTACTAATCCTGTGTGTGGCAGACACTGGGATGTAATTCAAGATCTTCTGGCTCCCAGTCCTGTGCTTAACTCGGTAGATCTTGAGATTGCTGAGGACTGCCTTCCCTCTTTTCATTTTTTAACGTGCAATTTCAGACAAAGGGCTGTGAACCTCGTTATGAAAAATATTTCTGCCAATGTTAAAAGATCTATTTCTGGATACTCATTGAAAAAATGCAACTTTTTAACTAAAGAAATAGAACACTAAAATATTATGGCCAGCACTTTTCATTAGTATTCTGCATAAGTGGCATTGGGAGTACATAAAAGAAGGTAGAAAGACAGAGAAAACCTAAATGGAAATTTCAGTCTGCTGTTTTAATTGGGCTGGGAGGGGAAAAGTAGGAACAACCCAGAGCTCTACTTATTCGAGTTATGGTCTTCCTGACTTAAGTGAAAATTATGGTACCACCATGTTGCAGATTTTCCCATTTCCAGGTATCTTGCAGGAAGCCACATTGCTCTTCAAGCACTGACCAGATCAGGATGCTGAAATACAGCCAGAACCCAGGGCTCAGTTGTTCCATGCAGGGCTATTGCCACCTTTTGATAATAAGTTTTAACTGGGTTTTAAGCTTCTTCTGTCTCATGGTTCTCTTCTGACATCCAATTAAACAAATTAACACATGGCATGCATGTGGTAGATACTACTACTGCATGAATCCTGAAAACAATTTCTGTGTCTATTTCCCAAACAGTATGTTGATTTGGGACTGTGAACTTGTACAAGGAAACACAGAATGAGATACAGCAATAACAATCCTCTGTACAAGACCAGCAGCCAAGCAAGGACCAGGTACATTCATACCTCTGAAGAGCTCAGATATCTCTCAACTCTGTTCTCCAGATCAGATATATTTTGCAATATCAGAAATAAATATGAGCCACTGTGGAAGGAGACTGGTCTGGCTGAACAGAGCTTGGGCTGGAAGACAGGGAAAAGGAGGAGAGTTTATAAACTCTGGAAGGGGCAAGCAACTCACGAGGACTACAATGATGTTGTGACGTTATAAGGTTATTTTTATTCTAAAATTAGAAGGGCTAGAGCCTAACTAGAACATTATCTGGATACTGCTGTAAAAGATAAAATGTTTCAGTAAATACATTAGAAACAAAAAGAGGACGGAGAATCTTCATCCTTTATTGGATGTGGGAGGAAACAGTAACAAAGGATGACAAAAAGGTTGAGGTACGAAATGCCTTCTTTGCCTCAGCCTTTAGTAGTAAGACCAGTTGTTCTCATGGTTCCCAGCCCCCTGAGCTGGAAGATGTGGAAGGGGAGTAGAATGGAGTCTCCATAATCCAAGGGGAAATTGTTAGCGACCTGATGCACCACTGAGACACACACAGGTCTATAGGACCAGATGGGATCCATCCAAGGGAACTGTTGGAGCTGTTGGAAGTACCCACCAAGCCTCCTTCCATCATTTATCAGCAATCCTGGCTAACAGGGAAGGTCCCAGCTGTATAGAGATTAGCAAATGTGATGGCCATCCATAAGAAGGTCTGGAAGGAGGATCTATGATTCTAAGTACTGATAACATCATTTGCCATATATTCAGAAAGCACCTAAGCCAGACCTGGATTGTTTAGGCAACTGGCAGTGACCTTCCCCTGTTCTGCAACAACTGTTCTGAACACTGCAAACACTGCAGCAACACTGCCCATTCAGCAGCAGTATCAACTCTCAACAGCTGTGACAACACTCTATTTCAGGACTGCCAGAGCATGTTTAATTACAGATAATATTCCTTATGCATCAAATATGTTTGATAAAAAAAAAAAAAAAAAAAAAAAAAAAAAAAAAAAAAAAAAGGTCTAATGAGGACTTATTTCCCATGCTTTCATTATAAACAGTTACAAGTGGACAGCAAACACGTGATGCAACACACAACACATTATTCCTTCTTTTTGCTCTGATTTTTATTAGAAGTTCATTCAATTCCCCTTGATTGAGCATGTACCTTTATTTTGTGGGTTAGTTTCTCTGAATTTAGCGTGGAAGGTACCTACTTGCTTCGGCATAGGGTATGAAAAGATGAGCTTCTACAAAGGCAACCAAGAAGTTCTTTATGGATTTCAACTGTCATTTTTTCTTGCCCTTTAGCAATTATTTTAACAGAAGAAGAAACAGAACAAAGAAACAATCACCAGTTTGTTATTGGCTATCAGAGCTGTGATTTGTTTCTTTAGTTAAGCAGTCAGTATTGATTTCCAGGTCTAAGTCATATTGCATAATTCTTCTTTTCTCAGTACAGAAACAAGAGAGTAGATTTGACCCACCATTTTGTCCTGAAGGAGGTAGTACTCTGCCTTCCAATCCACACAATTTTCTACACTGCAGTGAGTTTAATACAGCCCTGCTTGGGGAGTTCAGACATGCTGAAGTAATTCATGGGGTAGATCTGCAGCTTGCTTAAACAGCTGTAGCTCCCGTGGGCTTCATGAAACTATGACCAATTTACACAGCAGAGGATATGGCTCATTGTGTGCAACAGAAAAGGGCTCTGCCCTGGCTCTGTGCAAGCAAGTACAGACAGGATCACTGGAGTGGGTTGGAGAAACAGGTTTTGGGTCTTTGGGGGATGCTGAGGCTCACACAGGAAAGGTTAGAACTGGGCACTTTCTTATTTGTTTAACTCCACCAGCTTCCTTATACAAAATCCTATTTACTCTGCTGCTCTTCTGTGGCAAGAAGAGTAAATATTAGCTTAATGTAGAGAATCTAAGTAACACAATGGGAAAAAAAAGTGGCAGGAGAGGAGGTAATAAAATGTGCCTTTAACTCAGATTAAATGCTTTAATTTGTTTATTAACAATTTTTTGCTTATTGCTTTATTTGTACCCAGAAGTACCAAGCAGGCGTAGTACTATTTTAAGGCATTAAACAATCTTCCTCATGAGAAACAGTCAAATTATGGGCAAAAAGCATTAATACCATGCATTTTTACAGATGTTTGCTCATTCTTAAAACAGGCATAGACAGATTGTATGCCTTGCCTACTGCCCCCCCCCCACAGCTCTATCAGAGCAGGAAACCAACCTCCAACCTCCTGACCCACTGCCTTTTCCACACACAGGCATTTATGGCCACATTCAGCCTTCCTGCTCCTATTTTGAGTGCTCCCTTCAGCGTTAACAACTAACAGTGCCTCAGTGCCTTACTGCAAACTATACAAGCTGTCACTCAGGTATGCAAGTGAGGAAGTTCAATCCCCAGTTTGTTTGTAAGGAATGGGCCAGTTCTCCACTGAGAGAGTCACTTATCTTCAGTGACTGATGCACAGGGAGAAGAGCAGGGCTGGAATGTTTTGGGTTTTTCTGTTTGTTTTTTTTTTAGAGGGGAGCTCAACAGTTGAACCAATAAACCAGGAAGACAGGTTTCCAAAGCACTGCTGATTGCCATTACCTTTTTGTGGGGGTAGCTAACAATTTTTATTTTTCTGCCAGCAACCACCAAGCTTACTACAGACTAATAGTTTATGGCAGTGGATTAGAGAGATAAGATTTCTTCAAGATACAGAACAGAAAAAGCTAAAATGTAGGAAAAACCAAAGTGACAAGTTAGTGTCTTACTGGAAAGCAAGCTGGGATAATTAGTCATGATACAATAAAAAGAAACCTGTGCCAGATGTGATAAGGCAAAACTTAAAAAAAAAAAAAAAGAAATAAAACATTTTTCTTTATTTCCAGATTCAGTGGGCCAAACCCAGCTACTGCATAAGCAGATGAAAGTGTCAGTGACTTCAATGGATTTGCATGTGTTTAAACCACTTTCAGTGGTTTGATCTAGTCCCAGTACCTTACAGAAAGAGGGGAGTTAGTTCAGCAGCACTCAGAATCAGCATGACTTCTGCCCATCTTAAACAACAGTGAAAAAATGGTGCTTTTAATTTAGAAGAAATGCCAGATTCACTGTCATTCAAATCCACATTGGTAAACCACTTTCTGAGGCTTTTTTTTTTTTCCTTTTTGTTCAGAAACCTGCCATTTTATACTCTTCATTCCAGGAATATGTGCCAATCATTCTGATTCTGCCAGCTCTCCTTTATTAATTGATTAACTACTGGAATAATCTACCAGTATTTAACAGACTTCTATCCTCAAATAATTACCCTGGAAAATAAATATATTTAACTGTTTCAGCTGAAACCAGAAATTCATGTGCATTAATCAAAAAACCATGTGTCTCTGTAAATACTGCAAAGTGCCACTGAATACAATATTCATAGGAATTTGCATTTCTGTGTTATTTTGTATTCTACTGCAGATTCTGTGGAATGCATCATGTATTACATCAAATGTATTAGGTGAAGAAGGCTACGGAACTTATAAAAATCCGATGTTGGAGTTTAGTGCAATTTAGGTGTCTGTGTTCAAGAGTAACAAACACAAGAATCTTAGGCAGACGTTTGCAAGCCCCACATCCCATGGCTCTTCTTCCCAAATGGTGCTGCCCTATGAAGAGTTTTCACACTGTCCATATACAATAGACTTCCATTTTAACTAATGTCTCCCTGAATTCAAATCTTGTACAGGGCTGAATGTGACCAAGTGTATCCTATGCTCATGAGTTCAGATGCAAAAAAAAGAACCAGGACTTCTTCATACAACAGCCCAGGTTGGAAGGGAAGGATTTGCTAGCTCAAACCTTCTTGCACTCAGAAACAAATCTGTAACTCACTTCTTAGGTAATAAACTTTACAATGTGGTGGGGGCTCTGAAAGGAGAAAGGAGGAAAAAAACCAGAGGGGACAATATCTAGATTCAGTACCCTCATCAAAGTGAGAAGGCTCCAAGCTACAATGCACAGAAATAGTCACAGTGACAACCTTCGGTAAGAGTAAATATTCAAAGAAATAGAATCATAGAATCGGCTGGGTTGGAAGGGACCTCAGAGATCATCAAGTCCAACCCTTGATCCACTACCGCTGCAGTTACCAGACCATGGCACTGAGTGCCACATCCAGGCTCTTTTTAAATATCTCCAGGGATGGAGAATCCACCACTTCCCTGGGCAGCCCATTCCAATGCTTGATCACCCTCTCAGTAAAGAAATTCTTTCTAATATCCAACCTAAACCTCCCCGGCACAACTTAAGACCGTGCCCTCTTGTCTTGCTGAGGGTTGCCTGGGAAAAGAGACCGACCCCCACCTGGCTCCAACCTCCTTTCAGGGAGTTGTAGAGAGTGAAGGAGAGAACAATAAAGAACCTCTTCTGTAGCCTGGCAATAAGGATAATGTTGAGGGAGAAAGAAGATCCTCATCTCATTAAGACACACATTTTATCCAATGCCTCTAAAACTGAAAAAGGCATTAACACTTCATCCTCTTATTTTTATGAAAGAGTTCTCCGTCATTTTTTCTCAGATTTGCACCAAAAGAAGTACACTGTAGTCTCACCAAACACTGATATTTTGAGATTAAATCCCAAACTAATGAAGTTTCTTGGGTTATAAATATTAGTGGAATGCAAGGCAATATTCTACAGAGATGCATTATCAGTGTGCACACAGTCATATTAAGTAGGAAGACCTAATGACAGAGGTCAGTCAAGGCATAGTGAGGTCAGGTGAGCAACTATTTATTTAACGATTCTGAAATTACTAACTATTCCTTTTACAGGACATCATCTCATTCCTCACTGTTGTAGAAGCCAGACAGAAATATTCCAGACTCAGTTTGGGATTTACTTTTTTTTTTTTTTTTTTTTTTCCCAACTATATATAGTCCAAGTTTCTTACAGCTGTGATGCTTACTTTGTAAGACAAAAGTTTGCTTTAGATACACATATATCAAAATAACTAAGATCCTCGTAGGAAGAAAAATGTAAAATTTCTTTACAGAGAACAATGTTTAAGCAGTACAGAGTAAGCAAATTCACACATGGGAGCAGATGAAGTCAAGTCTAAATATATACACTTCATTTGAAAATGGTACTTCTAAAGGAGTTCAGTGGTTTCACAGAGTAAAGAGGGAGCATGGGGAGTCCAAAGCACTCCAGGGATTTCCGATAGAATCCCACTGTGGTTTACCAAGTGGGGAAATCATAACCTTAGAAGAAGTGAATTTCTAGGCCTTGATTTGCTGAGCAATGAGGTACACCTTTGGATGAAGTACCTCATGTAGGAACAGAGAAAAAACTATGCAGAGAACTCCAAGTAGTGCTGCAAAATTACTGCAAAGTGAAGGCAGGCCTGCAGCTAGACTGGAGACCCACATTGTCCCATATCACTTCAAGGAAAATAACAGTGCAGTGTCCAAAAGGAAATACTAGATATATGCTTCTTTCTCACTCAAAGAATGCTACAACATGAGAATTAATAATACAGTCAGCATACAAGATGGAAAAAAGATTTTGGAAACAGGTTTCAGATGTTTTCCTTGTTCAAAAATAGAAGTCTGTTTGCCCTCATACACCAGGAATGCATATTCTCATCTGACCTTACTTCTGGTTCTTTGTAACTGGAACGTATTTACAAGTGTTGCTCTACTAAACAAATCAACTTTCTGATTAATAAATATACTTAGAAATATTATAAATTCTTTATGTAAAAACCATAATTAGATGAGAGCAAGTCAACAAATATCTTGTGACTTGTTAGAGTGACTTATTTCATGTACTATACATGCTGAGGATGGACAGGTGATGAACAGGTGGAAGAGCTGATTCATGTTAGACACCCCTTTCAGACCCAAGCCCCTGGGAATAGTCCCAAAACCGTGGCATGGCTGTGTCTGGGAGGCAGGCAGCCACCACCTTCAAGTGGCTACAGGAAGCCACAGAAGGGCTGCTCAAGCTCCTCCTGTAAATTTTATTGCTTCTATGTTTATATTGCAGGAAAAAGTTGCAGCAATTTTAAAATTAATCATCACTGAACTATCACAGCGGAACCTGCACAGATTGCAACCCTATGTTCTTTATTATCAACTTTGATCATGATGTAACTTGTTTTTTGTTACATGGAAGAAAATATTCCTTTTACTCATGCCTCTCTACAGCTTAATATACTGAAATGCAACATGCAGAGAAAAAATATATATTGAAAACAACAGTCCTATAAACTAAGTTCACTTGAAAGTGGATTCTGTCTATATTTTCTACTGCCATTAATTATAACTTCCAGTGATTATTTTAAAGAGGGTTTATAATTATATTTTAATTTTAATGAAAAACACTAACAAAAAACCATAAATAGTGTATCCTTTAATGATCAACACACAGACTAATTCCACTAATGCTGAGTAGCATGTGCTGAAATGATGGATTATCTCAAAATACAATTTTACTAGCTCTGCTATGTAATTTGTTAGGCATTTAGTAATAAGTATGTCTAATAAAATATGAAAAAAATATTTAGAAAATGAACCATAATTTTAATATAATTTTAATTAATGGGAGTGCAATTGCAGTGGTTTGAATTACATTCCCAGTGGTAAAAAGCCTTTCAAACCTAATTTGTAAGCCAAGATGGTGGCTTTAATGACTGGCAGCAAAGTTTCTTCAACAGATTTCATGGGGCATGATCCAAAGATAATAGGTTTTCAGCCCAATGACAATCCAATTACAATGCCAATCAAAGCCAACTTCATGCACTCTAATTATCAGATTTAGCTGTCAGTTCAAATACAAACATAACACTTTTATTTAAATAAAAATTTAATTTAGAAAAAAAGAAGACTTCATGTGTGATTTACTGAGACTGCAAGAGCAATCTAACTTATTTCTCTAGTAATATAATAAAATCAGTCTTGTATTAAAAATGTGAAAACTTTTCATTCTCCTGTATGTGTTATGCTGTATTATTCAGGAGTTAATTTAAGCAAAAAAAGCATAACATAACATGGCAGCAGATATTTGCAGACTAGAAGCAGGTTAAATAGACCAGCAAGGTTTCAATGAGACAAAAATCCAAGTGAATAAATGACAAAACCTAATTAGTTTTTTACCAGTAATCAGGAGAAGCTATGTTAAGACCACAACCCATTTATGTAGCTCTACAGCACACATAATCTATTGTAGCTGTCCTCCCTTCTCTGTCTGCTTCTGTGTATAATCAGTGTGTAAATGGTTAGCTTTCTATTATCTGCGTGTGCTTATTTGTAGACATGTAGGAGAAAAATGTATGTTATAAAAAACACAAAAAATGTTATGTTAAAATAAATTTTATGTTCCAAAGATAGGCATCTCCCTGCTGAAATAGTCCCCACGGCACCTACCAAATGCAACGTTGCTGTTATTCTCACTCTCTATCAAAAGTTATTATTTATTAATTAACATAATTAGAAAGATCTCAAATAGGAAAAAAAAAAAAAAACAAAAAATCTAGTTCAAGACTCTGTATGCAATAATACATTACAGCACAATTATCAACTCAGGCTTTGTTGAAACAGAGGTAATTGTCCTATAACATATTTAATACATATGAAATCCTGTCTTCCCATAACTAAAAAAAAATAGGAGTAACAGATTAAAGAAGGAGCAATTATTACACAATTCTTTAAGAATCTGAATGGATTTTCACTTGCCATTTATTTCCGCCTGTTGTTTATTAGATCCTAAAGGTTTGGTAGTTTGTTGGTTATACCAAGCACCCCAAAGGTATTAGATTCTACAGGCTCTTCAAAAAAGCTTAGATTAAAAAAAAAAAATTAAAACATCAACTGCAGATAACAAAAGAGATTCCTCTATCAGGGCAGACAAAACCAAAAGATGACATTATGCTAAGAACAGTAACACACTTATTGACAACTCAAATATTTGAAATCAATTTCTACAGCTTTCACTATATCCAAATACTGAAACTACATTAAAAACCTTGAATTTAAAAAGCAATTTTTTTTTTTTTTTTTTGGTCATTTACATTACTGTGACAGCATTCTTTATCATAGATCTGAAGACCTAGCAGACTCACCTTTCTACTACTTTCCATCATCTAATTCCCACTCTCTCTTCGAGATGTCCATTACATCATTCTTTGCTACTGCACAGGACTCAACCTCATGACCACAATGTAAGGGCAAAGAAAAAGGGTTTCAGAAAGTGGAATAAATGGGAAGGAGAGGTACCACTTGTGTATATAATTCTGAGATGATCATCAATCTGAAAATGGAGCTACCAGATCCTTGAACTCACCACAATTTCTTATGATTTGGGGGGGCAAGGGGGTGTCTAAGCAGCCATGCAGTTTTCACTTTGGGCTCCATAATGACTTCAGAGTCCAGTCAACAAAAAAAAAATGCTACATTTAAAACACTCTCTGGAGATAACCATACAAAGACACGCAGCTTCCCTATTAGTTGATCTCTTTTCCCCTCCCCTTTGGTATCAGTTTTGCAGCCCTTCTATTTCTGAGCATTTCTGTCAGAAAGTCCCTCTGCTAGATGGGACAGCAGGATCCTGGATGCAATCTCAAGACCAGCTTATAGCCCAGAGAAGTTAAGAAATTCTCAGTTCCATTATATCAAGGTCAAGTTCAAGCTGGAAGTTAAGAACTCCACTCTACCATTTCCTGTAGCTGTTTCAACTTATGTCATTATTGTTTGGTTAAGACATTGTTTGCTGCATTTTCATCTATGTGATTTTCTAAGTCAAGAAAATGAAGCTAATATAGAGATACCTTTTTCATATGGTAAATTTAAGAAATACACTGAAAAAAATTTGAATTCCTTTACTACATTATGTTCAGGTTTGATCTGTGCTTGAAAGAAACTGCTCTGAAAATTGTTTTGTTCAAACTCACCTGGTAACACAAGATAAACCACATCATCAATAGGAGCATTGGGATACAAGCTAAATGTCTGTGTTCATTGACATTAATAGGACCTACAGAAATTTGTATTAAGTAGTGAATCGAGCTCACCAATTTCTTTTGTTGTTTTCATTTTAACCAGGGTTTAAACATCACTATTAGATACTTTTTAGATTTGTAATATTTTATAAAAATAAATGAAATAAAGATAAATGAAAGAAAACTTTAAAAGTAATAAGCAAATAATGTTTTTATATATATACATTCTTCTGCATCAGCTAGTACATTTTTTTCCCTGTCATATTACAGTTGAAATAAACATTTTGGAAACAACAGCTAGCCAAATGCTAGAAGCCATTAAAAATGTTTTCCAAGGTAAAGCACCATGCCAAGAACAATACTAACACTTAGCATGGAGTAAGATATAAGAAAATACAGTAAAACAAACCTGGAAATTATTGGACTAACTTCTATTAATGGAAGTATGTTAATGAAAACATCTGAATACTCCCCTCATATACAATCTATACAAAGAATTTGAAGTTTGCTAGAATGATGGGTCAGAAACTTACTCATATATGTTTTCATCAGAATTTTACCCACTTGCAAGCAGCAGCACAATTTCTTTATTATGGTGGATACACTCAGGTATCCCATATGCAGCAAAAGAGAAAAATGGATTCAACTTGTTAGCTCAGACTGTGGACTTTGATACATCCTTTCCAAATGGACACCATTTACACTGCATCACTACAGCTTGTAAAAAACTGCCCCATTATTTAATTAACTCTTCAAAGCTATGTCTTTCATCATATTCCCAAGGACTATCTTATGTACAACACAGGATGCCAAACTTACAACTTTACTGGTTTACCTTTTCCTTCATTTTAAAAACAATAATTGAATTCTGAAAGTAGTCTGACCTGTATTCCTAATTGTTTTAATCCCTGAGGGTAATGTCTTTCACAGAATACGATGACTTTTTATCAGCTTGACCCAGAGAAAAATGTGACACATATATATTGTTGTACTCCTTTTTGATTTTGGTGTGGGTCCAACTCTGCCATCTTTATTCAGAATAGCATAATTAGGTCTTCAGTGCCTAAACAGTGAAGATCTAGAGCCAAAGGAAATCTGCAATAAGCAATTACAAGTTCTAGACAAGGGTGAACTGGAAAGACGGGGGGAGGGGGGGAAATTACTTCATTTCATTAAGATAATGCAGTGGGAAAGGTGAATATGTGAAAGAGTGCATGTGCATGAGAGAAAGAGCTCAGCAAACATCCTTCTTAAATTAGATGGATCCTCAGTTTTGTGTTACCTTGCTTGCCCTTCAGGACAAGCAGAGATGCAAAGGAAGTAAGTTGGTTTGGTGGTTTTTTGAAAAAAAGAGTTGTTCTTTTGAGAAGGCTCATGACTAGTAAAGGAAGGTCATTTCTCAATAACAGTGTTCTTTGCAAAGAGTGATCAGCTGCTATCTAACTAGGACATATTCATGTCTCAACACTTGAAATTCACAAATTTTTCTTTGCTTTTGCCCTCCTTCTTCATACAAGATATACAAGGAAAAACATATTTACTGCTATTACACATACCACTCAATAACAAGAAGGGACATGCTGTGAGGGAACTGCAGGTATTTGTGAGAAAGGAAAGAAGGTCACTTACTAGTAAGCATCATTCTTCAAGCTCCAGTTATCCCAACTACTGATTTACTACTATTTAAGCATCCCTGAAAATGCAGAATTTATGCAAACCTGTCACAAGACGTAGTCTCAAGTTTTGAGGTTTCTATACAGACAATTTTCATTTTGGTGTTAAAATGCATCCCATTTCTTGTCAATGCTCACTAGCTCCAAAAAACAGAATAATTTTGTTGACTTTATTAGTTTTCTGACAGGAATCAATTTCACTCAAGTATATAACATTATTTTTAAAAATGTTGGCACTTGACTAACTTAAGATTAATATTGCTCTATAACACTGTAGAAAAAGGGTACAAATACCACAGGCAAGTGGGATTAATGCTACTCATCTTGGGTAAAGAAACATATCAGGTCAAGCTTTTTTTGTCCTAATTGTTGTTTACACTGGAACCTTTGTAAATAGGTTCCGAATTGTTACTGGGAGCCAAACGAAGTCTGAGACACTTGTTCCTTCAGCAAAGCAAAGTTTAGCCTTTGCAAGCCATGGCAATATAACACATTGTAAAAACAGTAACAATAGCAAAAATTATTAAACATTTATCTCTCCCGTGAGTGAACATCTGGCAAGCATCAAAATGCTGCCTTGGGTCTTAGCAGCAGAACCTTTAAGGTTTTATGCGACAATGCCTAGAGAGGGCAATAATGGAGCATATTCCACATAGGTTTTTTAATCACTGGCCTCTTGAAAATATCAAGAGCTGAAGTTGAACCACATATTACTTTATAAATGAAATGTTAGCATTCTTATTTCTGACATAGGAAAAAAAATCAACTGCGTTTTTAGTTAACTAGGAAGAAATTTAAAATTAACAGGGGGGGTAAAATCATACAAAATATGATATTGCAGATAGCAAGCAGATATGACAGAGGTTCCCTTTTTAGATCATTCACGAAGAACATTTTGTTAGGGGGAAGGCCTCTTCTGACCTAGAACTTCTTCCTATAGTTTTCAGCTCACTATTCTACAAAGCCTTTTTTCTCTTGGACCTAAATTTTAAGAAATTTGCAGTAAGCCACTGAGAAAAGCCAGTCAAATATTACATCCCTATGAGACAAGTAAACACACACACACACACACACATGTATCCGAGAACCAGGTCCAACCACACACGCTCAGACATTAAAAAAAACCCACAGCCTCAAAACTACAAATAATCTGAGAGTTGCCACCTAAAACAGAACACTGCTTTTCATCACAAATTGGGGAATCCTAACTCAGCAGGAGATCAGCTACCTCATGCATCACCATCAGCATAAACTGGGAGCTCACATCTAACAGCCTGCTCAGAGCACAAAGCACCCAAGCAATCCAAACTCTGGGCCACTCATGCTGTTCCCTTTGAATCCCACTTTCATTCACAGCTTAGAATCTAGAGGAGATAACATATGTGGGTGAACTAAAATTGCATCTTTAATCTTGTCATTAGAAAAAATGTATGAATGGGTTCCTAAACATCCCAAGGAGCTGTAAAGCAGTCACTTTGGAAGAAGTAGAGGAGTGGGGTGTCTGGGCTATGATTAAGTCTTTTTGTTTGTTTGTTTGTTTTTGTTTTTTTTTATAGGGACAAGACAAAGATTTATGTAGTGCAAGGAAGGAATCTGTGTAATGCGAATGATAGTGGGAAGCAGCAGAGAACAACCTGGCAGTGTAGATTAAAGTGCGTGGCCTCATATGGATCATGTGTTGAGTCCCGATACCAGTGTAAGAAAAGAATATGAAAAGGTTCTGTTTGGACTCTTGTTATAATAAGAAAGAACCATACAACTGTGTAGCCATGTTCTCAAGCAGAGCTTCCCTCTCTTGCTTTAATAACTGCATAGCTGTTTGGTTTTTTTTTAAATGGAAGAAGGAAATCTTGAGAATTTAATGATTAATAAGACTGTCCCAGGGTCATAATCTCAAAACTAATCCTATTAGTTTCTTAAATAAGAAGTACAACTCAATAATTTCTGATTAGGTTTGCTTTTTTACAATATTTTAAGATCTAGTCATACTTTTAAATTTTACTACATATGTTAGTATTAAAAATAAATTAAAAGGTTCAGTTATTTACATTCGCTAAGTGCTTTGCTAATGCAGTTGAGTTTCTGTATGACTCCATAAGAGATTTCCTTTCTTTCTAAAGGCACCTAGTCAGTTTATGCATAGATAGTGAAACAAAATGTTCTAAAATACTGCATTTTGAAGGAGATTATAAATACTGGGGAAAAAAGAAAAAAGAAAAAAAGAAAAAAAAAGAAACAGAATTATGCAGGAAATATATATTATTCCAGTACTACCAGAGAATAGCATTTCTGGGTAGCATAAAGGATTCTTCTGCTCATGAATTCAACCCTGATTAAACCAGTGGTGAAACTGATGCAATAGGGTAAAGGATCGGAGAGAGCAAAGGAGGCTGGCACAGGGAAAGGGAGAAAGAAACCAATGAACTGACAGATGCTGGTGAAAAATAAAGATCCCGAAGAGGAAATTATATCTAATATGCTACTTGTACATTGCTTTAAAAAAACCCAAAATTATATACTATAAAGCTAGGAACATCTTTTTTTGATGATTGCATGTTGGTATCACAAAACAGTGTTATAGAAGGACACTATTGAAAAAAGTGCAAGAGGTACCTTAGTCTTCTTAGCCACAGGAAAGCAGTGCTGCCATTGCACTCTGCTATTTCAGCGCTAAGTAACCTAAGTTGAAAACTGTATTTGTAGCATGAAATGAAATTAGGATGCCAAAGTAAAATAAACGTCAAGCACACTCAGTCAATCATCTGTATCATTCCTTATGGCTCTCATTTATACTTGATATTGAATTGCTCACTTTTTAAAATTCAAATAACTCCCTCATTGATCCGATCCTGAATGATTTTACTGAACATATCTTTTTAGTATCTAACACACTGTGATTTTGTTCCACATATGTTGTGCGCTAGCTGATTCCATCCTAACCTCGCAAAACATATTAAGCTTAATAAATATATTTATGAGAATTACTTTGTATAGTCCTTATGCAATCAGCCATGCTGTGTATGATAGCCCAAGACGATGAAAACCCATTGACTTTTTGTAGCAAATTAGTCTACCACCTAATCGGTGAACCCTGCTAAGCTTTTGAATTATGACGAGAACCAGCAGCTCAGTTAGAACACTCAAATGAATTATATCAATTCATAAACTTGTTCATGTCCAGATTTCATTAGCCACACATTAACAGCATTTTATGTTTATGACTGCTCTGACATAATCTATAAATAACTGAAATGCTAATCATAGTGTTCTGCCGGGCATCATCATTTAATCATAAAGAGATACATTATTATAAACTATAATAGATAATAACAAGTCTGGGTCAATGGCCGCATATTAAAAGATCACAATTATATCCTATAAGGGTATGTACCTCATACATTTGGTGACACAAAGGTCCATATCTAATCACTTGCAAATGTTTCCCCTCTGACATACTTACAGTACAAGGTGACACAATTAAGAAAATATGCTTGTAAAACAGGGCAATCTCTGAGCATCAAAGTAAACAGAGAACAATTAATAGTGAGGGAAAACATTATAGCATTTGGCAATAGCAGTTCTACTTAACTCTTCATTTCTGGATTTGTTTCTCTGTACTAAAATACATCATAATCACAACATTGGGAGAGTTTATTGTAGAGGCAAATACTGACTTATCACTGCAGCAGCTACTCAGCCAGGGTTGCTGGGCATTACCAGTTTGGTTAAAAATGTAAACCAAAAGGTTAAGTTGCCTTTATCTTCCAATGCTATTGTCTACTTCAATACATTCTTCCAATGAGCTTATGTCATAAAAAAACCTGTGATATTCCATATAGCCTGTATGTTTCTTTTAAAGAATACCTATTGATTGACTTGACTCTCCGTATTCATTTTGCAGTGAATTCTGACATTAAAATTGCTTCTTTCTTTCCCCAAAGAGAGAAATTATCTAGACTATATATTTAACTCAAGATGATGGAATCAGTAGCCCATCGAATGATGTCAGTTTTAGGGTTTTATTGAGGTAAAGCATCCTGGCAAGTATCAGTTATTAAACAATTCCTGTAGGAGCTTTATTAGCTACACTAGTCCTAGGTGAGAAATTAGTCTGACCCAAGGAACAAGAATTAATTGCAGATTATTAGAATAGAGTTCTTTTCTGGGGGGTTTATTTTTGTAAGTTTTGTGTTGGGGCTTGTTTTTTGTTTTTGTATTTATATAGCAAATTAGACTAAATTTAAAATTAAACTTTAGTTGCATAGGAAGCAGAGATGTAGTCTGTCATTGCAAGCACTTGCACCTCATAGCTCAGGGTGAACTGAGGGAGATAAAGAAAGGAATGTAAAACACTATGGAAACCAACCTCTGGAGACTTAATATTCTGATCAGCTCACCTCCGAACATCTGGCTCTTAAATGTTCAAGCACAAAAACAAGAGAGCTAATGAAAGCAGTACATATTATCTCTCCCATCAATGTACCTCACAAACACCTGCTAAAATTAAAACAAATTGAATCTTGATTGCTGATTAAGTACCCCTTCTTTAGCTAGATATTCTGTCATTATTTGCCCTGGCGCACAATGCATAAACTGATGAAAAGCTTGTGGTGAGCTGCCGCAGCAAAGGTTGATAAAAGACGATTGAGATGTAGATGCATGTAAACTGCAGCACATTAACTTTATGTACTCTAACCCTCAAAAAGTTAGTTTTAGATTTCTTCCTCATTTCCAGGGCAAAAATTAGTTTCCTTTTAAATGGAAAACACATAAACGGAACACTTTTTTTTTTTTTTTTTTTTTTTTCCCCTCTCCATAACATTCACAACCTAGACAGGAGTTGATAGATGGACCTCACAGTATTTACTAACACAGCTGCCCAGCTACTGAGCTGAAAAATCTCTCTAAACAGGACTGCTGTGCCTAGTATGCTTTTTAGGCATTCTCAAGTATGTGTAAAGACTATCAAGCATTCATACATGTATGCCCATGAAAACAGAACACTAAACCTGTTCAGGAATGTATGACCTCTATTTATCTTAAATAGATGCTTAGGCAATGGCAAGAGAAAGGTTATATAGTTTACTGCCAATAAACTAGGAGAATGCTCTGCTTGCACACTTCAGGAAGGATAAAAACATCCATTAGGATTTTCATCACACCAATATAAATACCCTCCTATGTGAACACTGATGACAGATGTGTGGCTAATCTACCATGTTAACTTCATTTGAGAAGTTGCGGTTTTGTTCAAACTTTATTAGGTAAACTTGAATTGATCCCAATACATTTTAAGTCAGTGTTTAATCTAGTTTAAGTAGGTTTCCAGATATCATAAACTCGTCAGACATCATTGTGTTTAGTATAAATATAAGTATTAATGTAAATTTCGCTGTTAAAACAATCAACTTTTATTTGACTCATGGTTCTCCAATAATAATTAAAAAAATTTAAAAACCAGCAACACGACAGTGTATAAATCCTTCTTAACAATAACATCTAGAAAACCAATTTCTTGACTGACAATAAGGTCATAACAGCACATATGTTTGGCATATGTATTTCATCAATGGTGATTATAATGTGAACCAAGAATTACCTTCAAAATGATAGGTTACTTAAAGATCTGGAAGAGGACATTTAAACAAAAGAAATGTTCTGTATCACTTGCTATAGCTTGACTTTCCCTTCCCCCCCCTTATTGCATTCTAAATTATTTAAATATACTATTAGACACCATATTGGAAAAAAACAGATGTTTTCTAATTATGAACTGATTTTACAGTGTGATGGTGTCACATATTTAAATTACAAATACACATTTTTAGCATTCCAGCTGTGCTTTACAAGAGTTTAATTTGCTTCTTGTGATATGTCACATTGCACCTGCCTTTTAAAATTCCTATAAATGTAAAACATTAGCCAAGCACAGGTATTAAGACGTTGATAGATTCTAAAGATTTTTAACATCTTATAGAGAATGAAATTTCTATAAAGATTTAATAATGAACCAGCTAAATGTTTATTTAAAATAACATTTACAAATATTTTAGAGAAGTACCAAATGGGAATGATGACTTGTGTGTATGTACATAAGCAGTACAGAGAATTAAACTCGAGCTCCTCTGCTCCTTTTGTACACAAGGTATTCCACAGCAAACTCTAAACTAATGAGGTTAAAGACGGGTAATACAGTAAAATTTTGTAGGAAGTCAGTTATGCTCATTAACTACTACACATACAGAGACATGGACATTAGTTACAGTGTTATGAATGGGATAAGTGCTGGCCACCGCACAAGAGCTATTCATATCCTTTCAAAACCAGAAAGCATCAGTTTGGAGCTTCTCGGCTGATGAGATGAGAGATAAACAGCAAAAATAGCAGCCAAAAGTCTCATGGGAAATACAGTAGAACTATTTGCATTAGCACTGACTGGTCACATGAACTTGAACTTCCTGTTTTATCAGCCCAAGAACTCTATTGATTTACACTTACCACTCACACAAAATCTCTGTGACTCCATACACACTGAATCTGACATATGTTAAAGGCTATCAATACCTAAATAAGAATAGGTAGACCATCAATATTCATGATAAACTATGATGATATTATATTTCTGGGAATAAAAGAGCACTGGTTTCTTGGGGAGCGGATTTTAAACTTTGAAGGAATTAGTTTGTGATTCACAGAAATATGATGATACAGTAGGAGTATGCATAGCCGCTTATTGTCCTGTAAGCTCCCTAGAAATAACTAGTTTTGGCTTAGATTTGTAAACAGGTATAAAAGACAGAGAGTATAAACAAATAATGGAGAAAATGTAACAGTTACGCACCTTTTAAACTTGGTCTTCTAACAAAAAAAAAAAAAAAAGAAACTAAGAAACTCTCAAAATCAAAGGGAACATTTGCACAGACATCAATAGGAACTGGAAAAGGCTCTGCCAATATACTGTAAAACTCACCACAGAAATACTGGCTCCTCATTACTCAGTGGGGCTGGCAGAGAGGGGAACAGCCCTGTCTGCTTGCCTGCTTGAAAAAGCACCACCATTCCATGTACTGGAATACAGCACAGAAATTATTTTCCCCAAACTAGAGAGCTGTCTTATTTGCAGCCTCATCTGGCAACACAAAGCCCTTATCATAAGCACATGACAATGAGGTAGTTGTGGTAATCCAACTGTGTTGAAATGAAGTTTAAAAAGATTTTAGCATCTACATACAATCATACCTGCAGTGCAAAAGTTCCCATGCACTTCCACGTATTTGAGAATGAATGTGAGGACATTAGGACTACTTGAAGTGTTCTAAGTCCTCTGGACATGTTTTACCGAGACATATTCAGGGCATGGCTGTGTTACAAAACAGAATAATTCTTTCTCTGGAGACCTTTCAGAGATTCCTACTTGAATTTTGACATGAGCTTTTTGTTTCAACACTG
Organism: Heliangelus exortis; assembly: GCF_036169615.1. NCBI lineage: Eukaryota > Metazoa > Chordata > Aves > Apodiformes > Trochilidae > Heliangelus > Heliangelus exortis. The sequence goes on from NC_092424.1 coordinate 43,185,214, forward strand.
TGTGATGCAGTAGTCTTTGTCATATACTGCAGTGTCATAAATAGGCAGATAGAGATCGTATATGCTTTGCTAGAGATAAAAAGTGGATGCACTGCAGATCTCAAGATTCTTAACCAGTCATTAGGGAAATTACTTTTGCCTCTCTGCCATGCAGTTCATTGTATGTGCAGCAAAAATGCTGTGCTCCGTACAGGTTAAGTCATTTTGCAGGAAGTTGCACTTTATGCAACAGACATACTAGAGGCAGAATAACTGCTTTATGTGCATCTTTCAGGTCTGTATCACGTTAGGACAATTATGGATTATTTATCTTGTGTTTTGGACACATTTTTCTCAGAATAATTTCAGAACTTAACGCAGTCTCAAAATAATAATACATAGCAGAAAACTCTCAGAACTGTCTTAATGTCTCTAGTCTTGATTTTCAACTGCCAACAATATTTTTTATAAAACACGCCAAGTGAAATTTACTCTATTCAAAATTACTTATGTAGGCTATCACTGTATGTGATATGCTTACAGTGAAATGATTAACAACAGAAGACAGAGCTAAGATAAAGTAAGCCCATTCCATTATCTTGAGTTAACATTTACATTTTTACTTCCTTTTTAAAAAGTTATGTTTTCACCTCATTTCATCTTCATAAGAGAAATATGCAGTAGGAATACTTCATGCCGAAGAAAGGGTGGATTTCACATCAACAAGATGTGCAGCTCAGAACATGTCAGGTGTAACTATGGAGGATGTTGTTCCACTCAGTTTGGCACTTGTATGCTTTACCTATCCCAGCCACAAGACAGAGGAAATACACTGAACTGCTTTGCAAAACACTTTTACATATAATATTTAAGATGCATGGAAGATAAATGGTATTTAGATGTTACTGGAGTCACCCTAATTCCCTATTAAGCCAAAATTTACTCATTGATTCCTTTTGGAGAAGAGTCATACTTATGGTCTCCCACAGGTGGAGGGAATCTTTAAATAATGGTTCTTGAGGAAACAAGATGAAATGCAAAAATCTGATTTTTTTTTTCCTCTGGGATTTGAAATGCTAGAGTATCATTCATAAGTCTTCCACAGTCCTCTATTAAAAGAGGAAAAAAGAAATCAGCTCTTCAGTCCATATTCTGGGAATGCTTTTTGTGGGTTTTCATGCTATTGCTTCCTGTATCATGAAAGTAATATCAAATTGAAAATATTTCTGTTCAGCAACTTCAGCACATCTTATTAAGAGAATTAAGAGAATATGTAGCTTATTGGCTTTCAATGCTTGAGCAGGTTAAGAATGTGTAAGCAAGAAAGATTTCATTTAGAAAGAGAAGTGAAATGTCCGTGATACCAACAGAGACATTAAGAGAGATTAGGCCATCTTTTTAAACTACTTTTCAGAGCTACTAGATTATCAAAAATAATGAATGCTACCAATTAAAGGAAACAATTTTTGAAATAAAGAAAATTCATTTTTTAACTCAGTAATAGCTTATAGATATAAAATTGTATGTTAACCAGCAAAACAGATTTTACACTGTGGTACTGCAGTAGGCATTGACCAGCATTTCCCTTAGAGATGGCAGCCATTAGGTCACACTCTATGCATGTATAACTGTCAGGAACTTGGAAAAAACACTCCACTAAACAGATACTCAAAATTTGGCTTACAAAATAATACAAGTTTTCCATGAACCACATTGTGGTTGCTGCCTCAATAGACGTCAGCAATAATACTCAGAAAACAGTGAGAACTGTACATAATTTGAGATGAATCACACACTCAAGAACAATTTAAAATATTATAAGGGGCAAATTATGATCCTATGGGCAAGTAAAGAAGCCATATCGAAAGTGTTTAGAAAAACAAACAAAAAAGTCATTTGAGGAAGATTTGCTTCCTGGGAAAGGAATGGAGATATGACTCCCTATTTTTGCTGCCAGCTTTTTTAGACCATGATTAAAATCTAATTACTTCATTTAACTTCAAATGTGTGGGGTTTTTTTCAAATCTGACTTTGAAATCTCATTTACTTTAAGAGCCATCAACAACTTCTGAATGAAAAGGCTTTAAATTTTGCTGGAGAGTAATGACTTTACCCTTGTGTGAAGCTACTATAGTGAACCAAGTTGGATCACCACCTTTCAGTTGGTCAGAAAATGCACCGGATGTTTTCTGTTGTTGCTTCTTAAAAGATTTCAGAAGCAGAGCCTACAACTGGAAGTTTAGCCAAAGCAGAGGTAATTTAGCTCTGCACACTTCATTTTAAGTCCATGAAGTAGTCATTCAGCTGAAGTGTTCTCTGCAGAGGTGCTTCAGAAGTGCTCTGCAGCACTGATCCATAGCATGAGCTGCCTTCTGAAGGCAGGGGTTTCCGATTCAGGGTTTTCCCCCCCGAAAAGGCATCTGTCAATAAAGAGGCAGGATTGCCATTGATGTAAAGTGGCAGAGGGAAGTTGGTGTCAGTAAACCCATGGTGATTTAGTTCTTTTGAAGACCCCAATGTGTTGAAATTTCATTCAGTCTGTTAAGTACATTCACCTTGAGCTGATTGGGAAGAAAAGATAAAAACAACGGTTTAAAGACAGAAAAGAGGGGCCCACTTCAGTGGAAAAAATAGTAAAATGTAGGCAAAAAGTTGAACATTTAATGCCATGATGAGAGAGAGTAATGACTTTGAAGTGTGGATTACAAAATGCCAGAAAAACTTAAAAATATATTTAATATATAAAGCTATATTAAAAATGAAGTCAGAAACCTAACATTTTAAGATTTTTTATAAAGGAGCAAAGAAAGAATAACCTAGAATTTCTAAAGCATGGGTAAATATGAACTAATTACTTATTATTTCATTAAAGTGAAGATAGGAAGGGCAATTTCTAGCTCTCAGTGCTTGCCTCCTGGGGTACTCGATAGTTTTTCTTGTCAAATTAAAAGGGAAAAAAAGATAAATAAACATGAGAAATTAAGATTGTCTAGGTATATGAAGGAGAAAGGAAAAGAAAAAAGGAAATAATGTTCCACAATTATTACCAGGGCTAAGAGAAACAAAATTACTTGATCATAAATTCAGGATAATCTGGTTTTCTTTATGAGTTTCCATTTTATTAATGAAAGGAAGGTAACACCTTAGTGTACCCGGATGAATTAAAATGCCTATTTGTAGAAGCAATCCTCCATAGGGGTCTTTAATAGAATCTGTGAACAATTCTGGAGTCAGATAATTTAGCTGTAAAAAGGCAATATTAATAGCTCACCTCTCTCAGTACACAGACCAGTCTGGACAAAAGTGGAAAGAAGGAACATTGGCAGGAAAGACTGTGCAGCTTATTTGCATTATCATAACTTCCACACAGCCAAGAAGCTTTACATGTGGCTCTTTTTGAAAGGGGGAGAAAGCTGACAAGCACAGAATCTGTAAATTGTCTGCTTTGTTTATCAAATTCAACCTACACACGGAGAGAGCTTTGAAGCATCCCGAGCTTGGAACAGAAGTGTATGAAATACCTGAAAAGAGTAGCTCTTATTTATTGAAAAGCTGCAGTGAGGCTGCTTCAGAGCCAACCTCTCCCAGCCAGTAGCAGCAGAGAGAGGCAGATCCTGGCTGGTGTAAGCAATCCTAGTTACACCACCAAGCTCGGCTGAGCTGTTTATAGCAGCTGAGGATCTGTCCCCAAGGCTCTTTGCATTAGTTCTATTCAGCTTAAATCTAACAGCCTCTGGTCAGACTTTGGGGGATTTCTTTTTTGTTGTTTTGTTCTCTGCCTGATATGTGGTCTGCTCCTGCGGTTTGCGAGAAGTTGGAATACAATTCTGTCTCCAAGTCGGCAGTAAAATGCAGTGCGGTGGTATTTCACAGGGATTTTTTTTTTTAATCTCATTATAGTAAAAAAAAAATATTCAAAAAATCTTAAATGTAATTGTTCAAAAACTTCAACTTAACTCCTCAGCAGGATTAAATACGACTGAAAAAAATCCAGGTATTTTATCAGCACAGCTCTTTAAATAAAGTTCCCATAAGTTTTCAGTCTTTACCCTGAAACACATACGTACATCACAAATTTAACTTATTTTAATGATCCATCATACTGAAAAAATTCAACTTTGACAGTGCAAAATATTTACTTATTTCCCAATTTTAAAGAGGGTTTTCTCATTTTTTACCTAGTGAAAGAGAATATTTAAAATACATGTCTCCCACTTATTTTGAACATATTTGACAAAGATATTGTTCATGCAAATTCTAAGCAGATCTTATCAACTGTAGTTATCTTTACATCAGCCATAGCAATCTTCACATTTCGTATGAACCAAAATGGTTCTTGGTGCTGAGCTATGAGAAGAACTGCTAAACCACATGTTTTCTATGAAACTGTAAGACGAGCTCCTTGGAAAGTTCCAAAAGAAACTAAATTACATTACAAAACATTTTTATTTTCTCATTAAATACTTTGGAAATTTCTTTTAGTTGGTTGTAAGATTTTTCTTTTTTCTTTTTTCTTTTTTTTTAAGAGAAAATCAAACTTCATCTTCCAACTACTTCTATCCACAAGGTAAAATACAGGATTCTGTCCTTACCAAATATCCAGACAATTGTTCCACTAGTGTAAATACGGTATAGATGGCCACAAAAATTCAGCTCATTTCAACTCAGATATCACTACAAAGAAGCCCTTAGAACTTGCAAATGATCTTTAATGTATACTTGTGGGATTTCTTTTTTCAAAAATTTCACAACTTCACCACAAGAAAAAAAAAAATCTACCATTCTTAATAACAATTTAGTAGGAAACGAAAACAAGCCAAATTTGGCAGGTTATGACATGTAATTTTTTTCTACAGGAATGGTGAAGGTGACACATAAGGCTTAATAGGCACTGAAATTCCTTTCAGGAAAATCTTCTGTTCCTAAAGAGTTCTAACACCACATTTCAACACAACCAGTGAATAAACCCATGAGTCTATTCCCCTTCTGAATTCCAACATACAGGCTATACAGAGCTACTATCAAGTTGTAATATGATGGATCCAATTTCATGAATAGACAGGTAAGCAATAAGTCTATGCCTTTTTCTTTCTTCTTTATTTTAATATCTATTCAGTCTTGTTATTGGGCTATTATATTTTGCTGTTGCAATTTAAACCTTTTATCAGAAATAAATCTTTCAGTTCTATTATCTTGTAACAATTCTGTAGGGACATGCATTTCAAAAAGCTGAAAGATAAAAATGAGAAAAGAGCCTTTTTTGCAGGTCGCTATTAAAGTTTTCATACTGCTACATTACAGCTATAATGTAGTATCTTTAATAATAATTCATTACTATTCCATAATAGGCAAGGAACATGATATGCTATATTAATCAACAATTCTGTTTTGCTAACTTTTAAAAATCATTCAGTTGAAATTGCATATCATTTCAATGTCATCTTGTAGCTGATTTAGAGTGACTTAAATTTATTGATAGTTTCTCATTTGCACGAGACCTCATGAAATTTGTAAATCCTATTGGTTCTTCTTTAAATCTACTTTTACTCAATATATGGTAACTAACCTGCTGGTAAAAAACACATGACACTATTTAAGCTTTGCATTTTTTAAAAACTAATGTTCTGAAAGAGGAAGATTAGGAACGAATAAATGGAATGGATGAAACTCGTTGTGAAATCTGGAGGAAACCTGCAGAATTGCAGAAACATGAGGAATCTGTTTCTCCCTGAGACAGCATCAATGATTCATTAGCCACTTGCTTAAACTCAATAATCAGTTCATGAATTGCTGAGTTCAACCATTATGAAAACAATACACAGAATCAGTAAATAATGGCCTCTGATGAATCTGCTGCACCGTATTCCTCTTGGAAGAATAACAATAGAAAGATCCAGAATACAAGTAGAAAAGGGAAGCAAATGAAACAAATAAATCATATGGAAGCCTAACTTTGTACTGCACATATGAATTTACTCTGTGCATCCAACTTCATGCTAAGCTCTATACACCTGGCTTTCTAAATATGAGTTCATTTTCAAAACCTAAATTTCATATGCTATTGTAACATGCCAGTTCTCAGAATAAAAAGTAATGGTTAGGGATGTAGTGGGTTTTTTGGAGGGGAATTGTTGTTTTATATTTTAACATGTTTTGAAGTAAAAAGAAAATCTCTGTGTTGAACAATGGTGGAAGTATTTTTCACATGCAACAATATGTACTCACAGACATGTCTCAGCAGAAATCCCTGGGGGTTCAAGATCTGTGCATGTCATTGGTGCAGTAGGAAGACACAGAAAACAAAACTTCACTTGAAACCATTAAAAAAACCCAACAAACAAACAGAGAAAAAACCAAACACAACCCCCACCTCTAAGAATATCTAAATATTCTTATTTGAAACAAATTTCGAAATATTGTTTTGAAATTATTTTTTAAAAGATCATTTTTAAAGCTCTAATATTAATTACACACATTCATGCCAAAGACATATTTAATATAGTCAGGGGGTTCTTTGAAATGCTAGACTGGAAGATAATGAGTTTCACAATTTTCTCCAGCACTCAGGAAAATACAGGATCTTCACAGAATCTCAGGACCAACACATCTTTCTTTCTTTCTCTGAATTGAAACCCTTGCTACCTTCGTTTTTTTAAGTTTAAACTTGGAGGTTTGCTTCTGTGAATGGGGTTCCAAAGGAAATAAAAAACCTTCAGTGCCGTCCTGTGTGTATTTTGAAAAATTTAGCTTCCCTGAGGTCTTAACAAAAGGAAATTCTACTTGTGGCAAGAGATGATTAATCCCAGACGCTCCAATGTAACGTATGTTGTAATGATGAAAAGGATGCTCAACAGGTCTAAGGCTTTCGAAGGGAGGGTCTTACTCATCTTTGCCTAGGTGTGGTTCATGAAGCATCTTTAGCTCTTGACATAGCAGAGGGCACCTCAGAATAATACAGCCTCTCTCCAGGGAACAGAATGAATTTCCAAGCCTTTTCTTTATCAGGTTAACATTTGACAAGCTTGCTTTAATGCTCTCATTCTCCCCAAGTATCTCAGATGAGGAGGACAGAAAAACTTTGTTGCAGAAAGAGACAGAAGGAAAAGAAATTCAAGATTTTCAAACCAGTGTGCCAAAAAGCACACTTTCTGTCCTTGCTACAGACATCAAGTAATGAGTACAAACTGGATGTACTGTGGATTATTCTAGAAGCTTGGGCCAAAAAAAAATTATTTTTTACCCCGCTTTTACACACTAAGACATACACACAATATTATTGCTTAGGTGTATGGGCTGAAAATTGAGTAATGCTTAAATCCAAGTGCTCCACAGAGTCAACAGAAGTCTATTATTCCACTTCAGCAATGTATTAATTTCTGGTGTCCACAACTTTTTAAGGAAACTAAACCCCATCCAGAAGATTTGGTGTTCTAAGTTCATCCTAATGTTGATACAAATAATGGAACACATTTTTGCTCTCTAAAATGGCAGTCAAAGCAAATTGGGCATTCTGAGCTGGGCTCTGGCAGCCTTTTGTATTGCTTTCATTAGTGTCAGACTCTAAAAAAAAATAATGTGACAAAGGAAGGGTGGCTGGTGAGCTGGCAATCATACAACGTCTAAAGATCTGAGCTCTTCTGTAATGATCATATGTGATTTACAGAATCAAAGGGTCAAATTCTGCCCTCAATTACGCACCTATTGCTAGGTGGCACACCACCATGTGGCACGTGAATTAGACAGATTATTATATTTCTAAAGGAACAGAAAAATTATCTGTGGCTTTCAAAGTAACAAATTCAGTGTTGCACTGGTATTAACTAATAACACAGAAATGTACGGAAATATCAATGCATCTTCAGTGCATTTTTTTTAATAGTTATAGTTGGACCAATAGAACTGTAGAACTGTTGTATTTTCTCTTTTTAATCTAATATTCTGTGTTTCTAATATATTTCTAGTCTAACATTCTGTGTAGAAATATGCTCCTCAAGTGCAACTTTGGAAAAGAAAAAATTGGCATTGTTTCAGACTGCTTTATCCCTAAAGCACTGGGTAAGATTTGTCAGTAGCTCCCCATCTCTGCAGTATCTATCAGCTCTGACCCTCTACCTCTAATGTTCTCATAGTATGAGTCTCCACAAATGCTCATTTCTGTTGCCTCACAACTAATGTCTATGTGTTCTAAAAAAGGATAAATGCAAATTAGTCCTCAGGAAAATTCATCAGACACACGAGGTCTTTAATTCTGTATGAACTGCCCTGTATGCTCAGTAATCAGAAATACTACAAATTTCAATTGCCAGTTTCTGCTTTTTATTGTATGGTGACCATCCTATAATCCCAAACTTGCTGAATTCATTGAGTTTCTCCACTGAATTTAGTGGAGTTACCCTGACAAGTGCTGCAAGGAGAAGTGAAACTGAAAGTCAGTGAAACTGACCTCTCACTTGGCTAGAGGCATTTCTTTTATCTGCTTTTATGTAAACACATGGCCAAGAAGAGAAAATTATTGATGACGAAAACAGCTTCTCTTCCACATTTTGGGAAACAGCCAGTACAGTTTCTTTTGGAAAATGCATTCAACCTATTTCTCCAATTACATACGTACATGCATGCATATACATGTAAAACTTAAGAAAGCTGTCATATCCAAAGTCTGAACAAAAATTTCCTTTAATGATCACTTTTTACTACAGGCTTTTGATTTCCCCCACCAGCCACCTCCATTTTGTTCTGACCCTTAAATGTCAGTCTCTTGCAACAACCAGCAGAGAACACTGGTACTAGGGGACATACTGTAGAAGCAGAAGTAAACTCTAATTGACAGATAAACAGATTTTTATCTTAATTGCATTCTTTTAGGACTTCAAAGTGTGTTTCTAAAATTATAACTGTATTAGAGCATATATATCATATATAGAGCATATATATATATATATTATCACTCAGTTATGTATGAATTCTTCTGCTTCCCAAAATAATAATAATATTTGTGTAACTATTATAAATGGAATTACTTTTAAAATTTAAGCTAAAAAAAAATTCTGACTTTCTACTGATCTTCACTGATTTTCCACAAACCACACCTATTAAAGGTATGGACGGCTGCAAAAGCCATATAACCAACAAATAAAATTGCTAACAAGAGGAAACAATGGACAATGACATTAAATAACTATTAAAGAACAGATCCATTCATTTAAACATGCCATGGAAAAGTCATTCACCCAACTGCTCTATGTGTCTTTCATCTAACAGGAATAAAGTACACTGCAATTTACATTGTAAGGGCTGTGTTTCCATGTCATTTTAATAGAACAGAATTTTCTGAATCTTCTTTTTTTTTAGTTAATACCCATGCACACATTCACACAAAACATATGTTAATAACTTCAGACCACAAATTTAATTTATCTCAGCTTTCCACCTGACATCATTTCTTGTCATGTGGCGCATACCCATCCGTAAACAAAATGGGGATTCATTACCATAGCAACAGAGAGTGTGACTTTGATCAGCTTCAATGATTATTTGTAGGCACACACGTTTACAGATATCAAAATCCTAAGTGAAAACTGACTACTTTTTTTTAATGAAGCAGCTAAGTTAGTTTATATGTATGAAGAAGAATGCACACTAAAGACACTGAAAAATACCTCTGAATGAAAAATGAAGTTACTGGTCATTAGCCCCATTTCACTTCCAGTAACTTGTGAATATATATATTCTTAATACAAATAATGTCCTGTATGTGTTCTGTGACCAATAACATATTTTCTTTTTGTTCCCTGGCAGATGTGATACTTAAGGTTGCACGTGCAGGTGTTTTGGGAGCTGGCTCATGTGGGATGAGAAGAGGTGGTAGCCTGTAGCTTGACAGAAAAAGAGAAGAAAAAAAATCTGAACAATGTGTTGAAAAAAACTACAGTCAGAGCTGTGCAGGACCAGCTGTTTTTTTCTAATTAGAATAACAAAAATAGCACATGCTAAAATGTTGTTTTTTTTTTCTCAAAAGCAATGAATGCTTTAGGAACTATAAGGAAAGAGCTCTAAAACCTATTTAAATGAAGGAATGTTTCAGAAGCCATATGGAGAAGAAAAAGGCGAAAGTAGAGAAATGTTTTATTTTTAGCTAAATCTGAAGCATTTCAATTCTTCATCCAATGCTACACAGAAATTATCTTAAACTTCCAAGAATGTCAGTGCTGATGCTGCCTATTGTATCATAGCTTAAACAAGATATTTTAAAATACTTAGTGCATTTCAGTGCTGTCTTCTTCCAGGCATTCTAAATTCCATTAGATGCCCTGATCATGCATTGCAATATATTACTTATGATATATCTGTGTTCCAGTAATGTATGATAGCTCCTCATGAAGTATGTGATAAACACTCAAAACACACACTGTACCATCAGTCTTTTTTCCTCTTCTCTTTTTTCCTTTGTTTAGTTTTTTTTTTGTTTGTTTGTTTGTTTGTTTTGTTTTGTTTTTTCCTTTTCCTCAAGCACTGGTGATTCAAAACTTGCAATACAGGACTAACATTTGTAACATTTACAGCATTCTGGACATCTGCACTGTTAGAGTACTTTAGAATAAAGTCACATGGCCATAGGGAAATTTCACAGAATTAAAATCACAGTGACTTGCCAAGGTGTATAACTAGTTTGTTTTCAGCTGTTCTTCTCATGAATAATTACCAAGCAGGCATATCCTAAAGCTAGCACAAGCTGTCATTTCACCAGAAATATTCAATATTTAAAACAGAATTTAAAATTTAGAATTTCATAAATGAAAATAATTACATCACAGGCAAAACAGCACAGTTCAAGCGCTGTCATATACTTCTTACCTTTCTACAATGCTTTCCAGAATCAACACATTAGGATCACATTAAATTAGTTTTAGATCTTAAAGAAAACTATGCAAATTGCAAGTATCTCACCACACACCACACCTCCACCATCCCGAACTAATACTTTGCTAGCATTTTAATGACTATTCTTTTATCAAGCACAGAAAGAGACAACACAGTACAATCCTAAGACTTCCATCTGTTTCAGTCTGTTTTGATCAAACATCATTTCCACTGCCGTACGTGTGAGCAAGAGCCAATAATAACGCAAAGCTGGACAGGAGGGATGAGAAGCAGGAATAAGACAGAGGTGCAAGAAATGGGATGCACTTTACTTTGAAGCCTTCCTTAGACCCTTTATTACCCATGGAGGTCCCTAAAATGAAGCTCAGACTGATGCTGCATCCATGAGAGAGTTCAGAAGTCTTTGGGGAATGACTACTCAGCCATCAGTGAGTGTCCCACCTCTCTGGCACACCCACAGCACAGGCAGAAGTGGTGAATCCAACAAACAGGCAGCTTCCAGGGACAGGAGACTCCCTGCCCCACCAACAACTTTACATCAAGATCAGCTGCCAGCTCTTTTTAAAGCCAGCAGATAGCAATTCATGTCCCTGGGTTTTCTGTTTTTGCATCCCAGAGGGGACACAAAAAGGGAGACTGATCCAAGAGAAAAGCACACTTTCCTTTCACAGAAGGCTTAATATTGGCACATTATTATAATATTATGAAAATCTTTATTGGAGCTTGAATAATGCCCTGAAATAGATATTGTGCTGGTTAATAAATTACAGTTTCAAATGAGAGAGATTTTATCACCAAAACATCTCATGATTAATTTCTAATGTGAAGCTTTTGGCCCTAACTTAAAACATTTGATTTTGCATTTGTGTTCAAAGGTTGAGCACTTAGTAAAGTTTTATAAGAAACTCACTGATTTTTTTTTTTCTGACATTGAAAAAAAACCAAAACACCACTAACCTGTTAATCCACTATAACTTTATAACCTCAATTACAGCTCTTGAGATGAAGGTGATTAAAAATAAGTATTTTCCCCCACTTTCAAAGAGTAGGTCATACCTTCGGAAGAAATTCTGTTTAAAATTTTTCAACGATACATTAATAGCAGTAATTAGAATTGGTCAGAAAGATTCCGCAAGACTTGTTTCCCATTTTCCAAACAGTAGCTATAACTACTTGAGGTTTAATATCTCTAGTAGTACCACTGTTGTAAGCAGGTTGTTTCTATAGGAAGCAAGAAGGGATAATATAATGCACATATATGTGCTATGACAAAAAAAGCAAGTAAAAAGCCAGGGTATTAAAATTAGGAATTCACAGCTCCCAAACTGTGTGGTTAAAATTCTACTCTAACAAAAATCATTAAGAACTAGTAATTTATATTAATCAGCATTTTAGTGAACTTGGCCCACTGCTAAGACTTGTGGCACACCATTTTCTAATACGTTTGATTAATTTACTGTTTTTGCTTGTAGCCATCAATGATCCATCTAAATACACTCTCAAATGACAAAATGAATCAATAAAGTAAGAGCGCTGGAGTGCAGCAGACAAAGCTGCAACTCAGTTTCTCAGTTGTTCTGGATATGTTTGAGTCTGAAGCATTAAGATCTAATTCTTTAGTTGATTATTCCCAAGACCAACTCACTATTGCAAATATGCCATCTTGTACATTCAACATTTGTTTTGTCAACAAGGTTGAGAAATGAACCAAAAGTTTGCTTTTTTAATCAGTATCAAATCAGTAATCAAATGCTATGTTATTCACAAAATGTTTAAAGAAATTAAGAAAAAAAGAAACAAAGGGAATAGAAATGCAAACAAAAATATGTACAACTTAGACTATTTAATCCTTCCATTTACCAGAATGTGCTCTTACTTCTAAGCACAGAAAATATTCCAGACTAATGATATAGCAATCCTCCTCAAGTGACTGAATAGGTTTCCTTGTATTATTTGTCAAGTTCATTTTGGTTAGTCTGAGAACACAGCAGCTGTAAACTGTTTGTGAACTGCATAGCCCACTGCAGCCACTCACCATCAAGGCTGTTTAGATTCTTATGCCTGTTGGCAAGATAAAATTTAGAATATCATTTTTTGTGAATTTGGTGTCCTATTGACTGCTGCATCAAAATAACTTTTTGCCCTTAAAAAATAGGCTATTTTCTGGTAACAAAATAAATTAATTGTTGCTGCAAAAGACACTGTACCTTACTGTGATTCTAAAATCTGGAGAAAAATTAAAAGCATTCTCCCAAATCCCTCTTGTTAATACCAAATTTCTAACAGTTCTTTTTTCCTGAATTCCTTACAAATTGTATTTGTGGCTGATACTTCTACTCTGCTTTCCTCCCATGGGCCACTGGAGCTCCACCTTCTACTCCTCTACCTGCAGTCCATTTTACTAACTTTGTCCTATCCAACAAATAAGAATTTTGCCATTGTCTTTAGGGCAACAAGAAGAGATTTCAGCGAGCTAAGCTGTACAGTTTTTTTTTGTCTCATTTTAATCAGGATGTTGGTTGCACAATTCAATACTGATTGTGTAATCAGAAAGCAAGAAGAAACAGAACACAAATGAATTACTACAGGAAAATTGTCCTCATAATGGGGTCATGAAGCATAGAGATATACATTTATAATACTCTGTCAAATTACATTATGCAAGTAAATAAATTATGTTAAGAGAAAGCATGTTTTAATTACAATTACAATACTTCTTTCAAATTGGGGAAAAATTGCTAACCCCTTTTTTTATTATTATTATTATTATTATTACATAAATTTAGCATCAATATGCACAGAAGTGCCTGCCCAGGGTAGGCATTCCCTGCTATTAAGGAGTGTTTGCGCACACGCGCACAACTTAGGACTGAAAGATTTCCCAATTATATTTTTTTCTGTACTTTTTTCCTGACCACCAACATGTAAAGCAGAGACCTAAAGAGTAAGACAACAGCACTTTGTTATCATGTACATGACAGCATTTATACTATAGTCTCTGTGTGCTGCAGATACAGTAGGTTATTTAAATCTCAGACAACAGAATACAAAGAGAAAGCTTAAGATCTGAGTGCTTTTTAGTTTTTCTTTTTAAATCTAAAACATTTAAAGATCACCATCCTGGTGAGAAGGAGGATTGTTAGGATACCAAATTCACCTTATAACTGCAAATTAAGTTTGAATAGGTGCAAAGGCAAACACAAACTTTTTATAATCCATTATAAAGAATGGCATAACATAACAGGTATCAGATATGCCTGTCTGATAGATAAATTCAGAGATGTTATCAATATTTGAAAGCCTTTACTTTATAATAAGTAAGTTTTGGCTACACATCAAGTAATAGTCAGTTTAAGTGTTGAGTATAACACAATAGATGTTTTGCTCTACTATCTCAGCCTACATATACAGTATCAGCCAAAAAGTGATAACTAGAAAAAGAAGTCTCGTCTGTAAGATCCCTACCCAGGCTAGTGGTGTGTCACTCCTCCCAGCCCCTGTTTTCTGGGACAAGAGCAAATAGCTGTGAAAATACACAGGAAGAAACAGCTTTAAAAAGATTCAGATTTTGTTTCAACAGTCCTGTAAATACCCTCAGTACAAGAGTACATTGATAAGGAGGAAGGAAACACATGGGAAAGAATCATGGATTTCTCCGATTAAAATCTAATTTTACTTATTGAACTCTTGCTTTAAAAATAAATTATTTTTAGCTTTCAGATGTGTACCCTATTCACCCAAAGATTTTCTGAATACACTATAACATCTTTCTTACCACAAGGTGGCATCTTCTTATTTTTATATAAAACATCTGAATATTTACATAATTTGAATAATTTTCTACACCTGAATGTTTCTAATTTTCTTTTTATGGCAGCCATTTAACATCTGGGCAGATACCTAGCAATGATGTTAGACTTCACCTCACAAATGCTCGTGGCAGTATCTGCTGCTGCTTTTCGTATGGCTTTTTACGGACATTAAATACATACTGAATCCCTTCACTAAACAACATACTGACAAGAATTATAGGAACACTCAAATACTCCTTCCAAATTCTGGGGCAACCCAAATTAAGAATTTACAACACATGTTAAAAATGCTGAGCTTTCTACCAAAACACCTATTGAAAGACTATATTGTCAGAATTATCTGACCAGTTGTTCAGCATGCAGATATCTTAAAATATAAAACAGAAATCCAATAAAGCCAAGGAACTTTATGCTCCATACTCTATACCCATAACTCAAACCAACTCCAGAAATGCAGAAAAATGCATTAAAACCATCAGCAGATGTTTTGTTTGTTTGTTTTTTAATCTGAAAAGATCATTACTAATACAATCCATATGAGAAACAGAAAGGAAAAAGTTTGAAGCTTCTCTCTAATAACTTTTATTTTACAGTTAGTTATTCATCTGCTTCCAAAGGTGAAGATTTTTATTTAATCAGAAAAGTGTAGTATCTAAGTGACTGTATCCAGCTTAACGCAAGAGGAAATTACTGCATAAGCAAGAAAGCAGAGGACTAAGTTCTAGGGACAGAACATGATCTCCCCTGCTATTATGTTGCTGAAAAAGAAAACGAGAAAAAGGGGATTTTTATTTATTTATTTTTTTATTTTTATTTTTGCCACTTCATTAGATACGATCCCAGGCCTACTGACTCAGCTACAAAGCTGCTGCTGACTACCAAAGGCTATGAACTCGGGCTCCTGCCCCATAGCTACAAGAAATTTAATTAGCATGATACACTGCAAACTAAGGAAAATTTTATGCCAAGATATTTTCTGGAATAAATTCAAATTTAACACTTCTGAAATGTTTCAGAAATTCATCACAGCTTCTTCAAGGTGGTCTTAACTATGAAATTTTATGTCACATAGTAATCTAGATATGTCTATGTTCAGGGTCTTTAAATTTTCAAGTAAATTTGGTTTGGTTTCTAATTTGAAACAATTTACTTCAGAATTAACATCAATTTTTTTTTTATTTTAAATACTTGATTCTAAGATGAAGGTTTTTGAGCCACAGGAAAGACACTTCTGTTCTGCAGTCAGGGGTTTCAGATATAGGTGCAATAATTGTGAATATTCTACCACTGAAGAAGAGCATCAGATTATTTCTAAACCTGATTCTTCCACCCATCTCTAAACAAGATACTGGATACATACTTTTTATTTCCATAAAATTTCTTTTGAGCAAAAAGTAAAATGTTTATCATACCTAATCTAAAATCGTGCAGTTTTTTTAAAACAGTTTGTGCTCTCAGATTCCTCTGTGTCCCAACTGAGAGACTAACACAGAAAAATGGATGCATAGATCCTGATCTGTTCTCCTATAAATTAGTAACTTCACTTAAGAGCTGAACAACGTGAGTTTAAAAGCAGTGAGACAAGAATGTAAATGCCTGCATATACCAATGAAGCAATAGGTCTAGCCATTACATTTACTCCCAATTATTTGCAGCTGCAAAAACACAGATAGTATTTTTCACACACAAAATTCCATTTTTGGGCCCAGACAAAAATCAGTTCCCATCTCTTATCTCATGTTCTGGTAGAGGTTTTAGAAACCAGGAATTGAAGCAGAAATCTTCTAACTGAACTAATGTCTTACAGACCATCTGCAAATAAAATTATTTCAAAAAGTATTCAGTGAAGCCACGTCACTTTAGAGAGACAGGTATGGTTACTGCTTCTAATGTTGCCTGAGAACTCAAAGTTACTTAAACCACTCACTTGCATGCACAAGTAACAGGATGTTTATACTAACAAAAAACAAATTACACAGAGCTCTACCCCAAGTACAAAACATGTCAAAGTGGTAGAAAACTTCTGTATGAATTTTAAAGGGTATTCTTTCAATGAACTATCCTGTGAAAAATAGTTCTGATTTAATGGCAAGTCATTAAAAATTAAAAAATGAACTTTCTTCATTATAAAATGTCTGTCCTGATGCTCAGTTAAAAATACTAATAACAATGCTACTATTAATAACAATAATAACAACAGACTCACTTAAGGACAAAACCCTCTGTGCTGAAATGAAGGATTACTGCTGACTTTATTGTGAGGATGACATCTTGGCCTCTGTCAAATACACATGATTATATCAGCTGGCCTACCAGAGAAACTATGTGATAATTCAAATAAGTATTGTACTCCTCAAAAATATTTTTGGGTCCTTACACATAACTTATTTTCACTGTTCTGCATCTGAAGTTCTTCCCTAAAAGCAGCACAACCACCACTCAAACAATAGCTGGTCCAGCAGCATCTCTGCTGTAGCTGTTCTCATCACATCTCTTCAGATTATCTTAAACTGTCTTTATATTAGAATATAACAATCTATATTAAAAACTCTAATCCTTTTAACAGTTACTGTGGCTCATATGAAAGATACTGCTGTTATTCCATATTCAAAATAGTGCTAAAGGAATTAAAAATCCCACTATGGTTAAAGTTAGTAGATGACTTTTCCATGGCAGTTATTTCAAGTTACCTCTCCATAAAATGTAAGAGAGGTATTAATAATTTCCAGATAAGTCAATCGGTTTTGCCAAGGACCCAGAGTTCTTCCACATGCTAGGGTAAGAAAATGAAAAGTATTCATTTTGGTGATAAGCCTATTTTGGAATCTTAGTGACTGCTCTGTTATTCTAATTAATAAAAGGAGCAGACAGCCTACATCTCCTTATAGTTTATTCCACATTTCCTTAAATGTATCAATGTAAAATTACTTAGCAGAGAGTCATTAATTCTATTTCTTCTGAGAGAGAAGCATTAGATATGTTAAATCTCAACAATGTTGCTTCAAAACAGCTGTAGCCATGGAGTTTTTTTAAACTTTAATTGAACATCTGTGCACTTTAATTAATTTGAACAAAACGCAAAGGTAAAAAAAAAAGGAACTAGAGGTGCCATGAATTTAACAAACTAATTTGAGTTTTCCAAACTCTCTTGAATAATGACTCTTCTATGTACACATCAAATGCAAAATCAGCATTAAGTAGCATAAAGTTCAGTATACATTTACAAATATGGTGTAATTTGATTTCATAAAATAGAAAGGACATATGAAAACCAGTATTTGCACATATTTTCCACAGTGTTCTGTTCCTCTCCTCAGTCACATGGTTACAGTGCACAAGGAGAGGCTGATGCAACTACATAACACTTGCAGCAGTCAAATAAGCTGCCTAAGGGATCTGAGAGATGTGATGAAGAAAGGATTCCATTAGGAGATGAAGCACCTAGCTCGAGGTGCAGGAAGGACTTCAGCCTGGTCCAGAAGTTATTCAGAACCCAATTCCTACCCACAGCATCTCAGTAATCCTCTTGAAAACTGCACATTAATTACTCATTTAAAGTTTAAGACAAGACAGAGATGTTTCTTTTTGCCAAGAGCTAAAGCACCAAATTCCCTCCACAAAGACGTTTTCCTCGGTGGGAAGGCATTCTCTCTCACCTTGAGCATGCTTGAACCAATTTTTTCAGGAAAGATGAGGAACAGTCTGCCCATCCTGCCTGGAGGACTGCTTTAAGTACAGGGCCAGTACACAGAAAGTGCAGCCCCACCATAGGCACTTCTAACAAAACTGAATTCTATTGATATAGGTGTCATACTCTAGATTAGGACTCCAGACACAGGACACCACACAGGAAGATAGATATTGCAGATATAAGCCAAAGAACTGAGCATTTTTTTGTGTCTTTCAGGCATTACTGTGCTCAACACTTTCTGTTAACCACCTGATGACAGCCTTTGGTCAAGGTGTAGTTTCTAGGAATCAGTGATTTCATTCTTGCAGCTCTGAGTCATGGATTATGAAGTCCCCACCTTTCTTACTTGTGTAAATAGTAACTGTAGATCTCTGAACTGTCACCATGTGGAAAAGGGTCTATTTGATTAGAGCTTTATTCACTGACATTTCTACCTTCAAGGTGGCTATTACACCAGAGATAACACTCCAAGAAAATACACATGTACAACCACCACAACTGAGCTCATATGCTGTACAACACAAAAACTAGACATTGTGTTCATATTGTCAGAAGTCCTGTAGCTACAAGCCACAAGTGATACGGTGCAAGGCAGACTTTTCCTGATGTAACTACCACCCACAATTGGGACCACACCATTTAAAATCTAACCTGAAAAAAAAAGGGATATTTTTTTATGATGAGACTTCTAATCTGCTCCAGCAGCTGCTTGTCCAAGGGATGACACTGACTAAAGAGCTTGAAAACTCAACCTGTGAAGAACCTTAGATATGGGACATTCAGTAAAGATGTAAGTAACATGGAGAAAGCAAATAAGTTATTCCTTAGTCCCATTATTTAAATGTTTTGTACCACAAAGGTGCATCACTGCTCATACTTCACTGAAGCATTACTGCTTGTTTCTCTGCAAAACATTCCAGCTGCTACTTAAAATTAAATTTAAAAAGCAGCCATGAAAACCCAACTTTTAAGATGGATTCGAGGATAGAATACTGTAATTCAAAGCCCTCCTGTTGAACCAGATAATCATAAGTATTAGAGACTATTTTGAAATACCTTTTATGGTTTTAGGAGTATTAATGTCATGTTCAAATCGCTCTGAGGCTGCTTGGGAGTTCTGCTGTTGTTTTACTGTTCATGGGGATACAACGACTCATTGGCACATTTCCAGCAGAAGATGCATTTGAATAATACATGGCATGCCCTTTAGCTAGCATCATAATGCCAGATTTAAAACAAGGTAAGAAGTTTCTCCATATACACTCCCAGTGTTCAGCTGCTCATAATCTATAGAGTTAACAATTCATCATTGAACCCAGAGACTTGCTGCCAACTTATCAAAGTGGCCACTGGATGCATAGGATCCAGTCTGAGCATCTGGCTCTTCACTGTTCCTGACATTAGCACAGACAACAGAATCAGTGGACTATTGAATGCAATTACAGTAAGCGAGACAGACAATAAAGATTGATAGCGCCTTCTCTTTTTATCACATATGAAACTAGTGGGGGTTAAAGCTTTGCCTTGAGCTGCCTTCATTTAACAATGATTGAAAATATGCAATTGTGATGGTAAAACACTGCAGCCTGTACCACTTCATTTACCGGACACATTATCAAATTAAATGAAAAGTGAACTGCCAAAAGCAACAGTTATTATATATTAATGATGAATATTTACTTAGCATTGTTCACAAATCATAAAGAGAACAGAATCCTTCTTGTTATCTTCTTTTCAGGCTACAGATGAGTAGTTTAACATTTCTATGTTTACGTTAAATGTTCTGTATACGAATCTCTAAATACAGACGTGTGCGATTGGTTTTGTGACTATCCATGTGGTTACAAATGTGTAATTAATAAAATGCTTCAGTAGTAAATGAATCCTAATTGCTGCAGGGATTCTTTACCTCAAATCACAGTTGGTATTCCTGAAAGTACTTAACTAACCAAAGAAACTAAAGAAAATTAGTATTTTGTTTCCAGCAGGCTTTTACATTGTGGGTCACATGGTTTGCAACAACTTTTAACAAAAGGGAAACGAAGAAGCAGCCAACACAGTGGATTTACTGTAGTACATCTATTGGACAGAACTTAAAACTGGTTACTGGCCTTTGGTTACTGCATACTGGACGAGTTGACAACATGTTGACAGTACTGGAACTAGACAGATAAGAAAGCAAAATTCTGCAAGGAATTGATTGTTCTGCTTAAAAGTTGAACGCCCTTTTTTACAGAAGCCATGCTAACAATAACATTCTTCCCTCAACTTAAAGCCAAATCGTTCTCCAATGTATGGTGATAATCCAGCTGAATGACATGAGATGATAACTTTTTGGTGGTTATGGCCTAGTTTGTAGTGATTATTTTAATTGATAAAACAAGGATTTTCTTTATCTGTAAGAACAGATACCATAGAGAAATTAAGAAATAGGGTCTTTTCTACAAGCTCAAAATTAAGCATAACGGTAACTAGACTGTCAGTACCAAAAAAAAAAAAACAAAAAAAAACCTCATGTCAATTTTAAATAAACTGCAATCAAGAAATAGTAGGACAACATATGACACATGGTCCTGGTACTGCCTGGTTTGGGGTTATATGTACAATAAATGCAAACATATGGTCCTTGTCATACAATGATATCCATGCAGGCATATTTTTGCCTATGTGAAGTGCTGTGCTTGCTTCAAAAAAGCTCTTCATGCAGGCACTAGTCTGTGCAAGTGGCATGCTGAGGTATCTGAGATTAAATTAGTAAACTGATATGTTCAAATAAAAATAGGCACTTGCTTTTTTTCCCCTCTGTATGGCCCTGTGCAGTAAAATAAAGCCATTCACAGAACACACATTAATCCACATGACCTGTATTCTACAAAGTTTTCTTCTTTTTTTTTTTTAAGAAAACTTATTATATTCCAGGAATTTGATTTCTAAAAATTGTGGATGGAAAGGCACTGTGGACTAAACAATATGTATTAAAAAAAAAAAATACTGAGGAAAAAAGTTTTTATTTCTGGCCATATGCTAGCATGTAAACCATAAAAGTGACAAACACACAAATATGCTGCAATGGAAAACTATGAGCTGATCCCACACAATAAATTGAAAAAGCAACACGCTGTATGGTATTGTTTAACAATAGTGCAAAAATAACTGTAGGAAACTCTGGCTATAAAATGGCCCACTGACAGTTTCGGAAGGGATGATGCATCAAGAGACAAACTACAAGTAGAATACAATGATTGTCTTAAGACTACTGAAAACAGGAAACCAAGGACACTTCTATTTGCAAATTACATTTATTATTAGTCTCCCCCCTTTCTAAGCAGAAAACATAGCTAAATTTAACCAAATATTTTTCAAGAAACACAAGCATTTTATTGCATACACATTCACTTGCTGGAAATATCAGGAGAAAAATTAAGCAGAATTTTTTTTTCCATCTAAGTCACTTTTCCCACTTGAATTTCCACGTAAAGAAACAATAATCTGTTCCACAAAGAACATTGAAGCCTGTTTTTTTGTTCTACTGTGCTACTTCATTACTTTTAGCATGCAAAGACAGCAACATATGCTGTGGTTTGTCCCGAGCCATGCATACGCTGGCTGGGCAGCAGGCTGCTGCCAAGAGAGAAAAAGTACCAAATGACTCCTGTCCATCTTCTCCTCAGTGTGAGATATGTCCCATATCCAGACACCAGTCAATAACTAACACATAAAACAATTATCTTGAAACTTCAAACTCCTTTGCTAACAGGTTTACAAATGCTGAAGTCACTAAAGGGAGAAGATGTACAGACCAACAGGATGAGTTTCATGTCCTTAAAAAACTAGACTAGATGTGAAGTGCAATCAGAAAAAGAGTAAATTGGGACAAGACTATAATATTCCTCTTGAATTTTATTGCTGAAATGAGGGAAAATTAAAGTGAACTGACGGTCACAGGGAACACCCAATAAAAGTTAAAACTCCTATCCTTGATATGACTTAAGTCTGAGATCAATCGATGGCTCTGCTCATCAGTAAGGGAAAGGTACAGGACCAACCCTGCACCATGAATGTACAGCCTGCAGAACAATTTATAGAGATAAGCAATTGGATCACTGCTACAGGAATCAACAAAGGTAGATATAGATAAAGTGAATACAGGTTCTGGGTTTAACAGACTTTCATGTACATTTCCAAACCCCTCCAATGTATTTCAGTGAAGATATTGTTCAGCTGCATCATATTTCAACAGGAGAGGAATAATCAAGCCAGAGAAATACCAGAGTGGAGAGATTCTGTTGTTTAAGATCACTTCTGAAAAGCAGAGGAAACAAGCTTATTTTTTCTCTAATTTTGCCATTCCTATTTTGTCAAAGAAAAACAAAAAAAAAAACAAACCACCAAACCCAAGAATAAGGTCTTATTCAGTTGCCTCAAATACTGCCAAGAGCAGCACTAATTCCCAAGCCATCCTTCTGCACTCAAGTACACTCTTTTCTCCAGAAAACAGAGGTATAAGCCAAAATCTAGGAGTGTGGAATGACACATTGCCAGCACATACTTCCCCACATCAGAAGTGGGGAAGCTTAATAATATCAGCAATATATGTGACTTTTAGTATCTCTATCAATAAGCAAATTTGCTCACTAATTTTAAAATATTGCTGTATGACAGGATAGGTCACAGAGCTAAACACTATCTGAAAAAGGGAAGAAAATAACCCAGTATATATTCTGGACCACTCAAGATCTTAAAGCTACTAGCACAGAAAGGGGGAACCCAATACTGAATCCCCTGAATTTTGACACAGACTTTTGCTGTAGTATCGGACAAGAAACCAAACACCTTGTATGCATCTGCAAAGCAGCCTAAACAATTGTACCACAGGTAATAATTCTTTATCCACAAATACCTCAAGTTTGAGGAAAAGAGCTTGTTTCAGCCAGTTTGTCAGAGGCATGAAATAGGCAATATCACGCAAGATGCAAAATCTGAAAATAGTATTCAGCTCAGGATGGAAAAACTGCTGTTATATAACACAAAAAGTCCAATGTCATCATGCTTTAATATTTTCCAAAAACTAAATCATGTTAGTCTGAGAATACCTTTAGCATCATGCCCTCTTGTTTAAAGACTGATTTAGTTTCTTGCAAGGTAACAAGAAAAATGTCATTGATATGGAATATGCAAAAATATAAACTTGTTAAATTCTGAAACAGATTTTTTTTCATCACCCACTTCATATAAAAACAGTTTCTTTAAAACCAGCTAACTAAGCCTTTTACACACATTTTTATAAACTGAAGTCTTGAACCTGCTATCAGTTTTAGTGCCATGACATGTTATGCATTAGTTGTTTTTTATTGCAGAGAGATGATCAGTATGCACAAAGCTAAACATTTGTCCAATTAATTTGCAGGGTTACAGCCCATGCTAAACAAGTCCTAGAGAAAAGGACACAGATAAGGTTTGGGTTCTCCTGCCAGTACATCTCTTAGACCAAAATGGAAAATTGCTCATAGTGATAAGAACTTCGTGGCTATTCAGAGGGTGATTTGATCAAATTAAAATATAGTGAAGGATTTCTGCTCACTGAACATCACATCCCATCAGGGGACTTTTTTTGTTTGTTTCTTTCTGCCACAACTGTCAGGTACCCATTGATCTAAGTTATAATCACACATGTCATTTTGCAAGCATGATGAAACACCTTCCAAAGTTCATTACAGCTGCCCTGGGCTTCATCATCAGAGGCAAAAATGTAAATATGAATAACATCATATTTCTTAGTGAGGGTCCAGAGAAGAGAAATGCAAAAACCTCTAATAAGGTACTTTGCTGAGAGAAGCATGGTTTTGTAAACACCTGCCAAAACCTATTGGGAAATACTGAAAATACCCAGAAATCAGAATTTTCCCCTGTGGATCCCTATTTCTCTTTACTGACTGCAGAGGAAGCCCAGCACAACTAATCTCCTATCTTAGGCACCTGGAGCAAAGACCTAAAATGAAAAAGGTGTGTCAAGATCCTGTAAGAGAGCCTAGCTAATAGAAAAAGGTCTTTGGCAGCCTTGCCACATGAGCTGTAGTAAAGTACTTGGGCTGCCTATATTTCAATTCCACGTATGTGAAAAAAGGATAACATTACTGCCCCAAATCACAAGGGCACAATAAACACATTAATGATTATTATGCCCTCCGAAGATATGGTAATGAAGGTTGTAAGTATAAGCACCATCATTAGATATGTTTTATGAATTTATTTTCACTTACCAGCTTTCTCAGTTTTGCAGAGTTTCCTTACACACTGATCTTGCAGCAGAACTTGGAACAACCCTCAACCCATGCCCACCAGACACAGCAGAGCACTTGTGAGAAATTATTGCTCAGCTGCTGGACCTTCCTGGTAATGCAGATGTGATTCTGCTTGGCAGGAGCAATCCCCACTTGGTTGATGTCCACAGAGGACGATGACAGATGCTTCTGGTTTATTTTTTAATTATGTTTCATGTGGGCTGTAATTTCTTAGGGTCTCCTCAACTGCTAAATTCCATTATGGCCTCCATTCCCATACAGGTCCCCTTGGCACAACAAATAGAAAGGGGACAAAAGGGACATCAACCCTAGTGTGTGACAGACTTCTGTAATGACCCCGAGCACACCCTGCTCAGCTCCAGCAGACGAACACATGGAGCTGGAATTAAGGATCTACTCTCCAGCCCAGAAAACAATTCCATAAAAGCCTTACAACCA
This sequence comes from Heliangelus exortis, assembly GCF_036169615.1. Taxonomy (NCBI): domain Eukaryota; kingdom Metazoa; phylum Chordata; class Aves; order Apodiformes; family Trochilidae; genus Heliangelus; species Heliangelus exortis. The sequence goes on from NC_092424.1 coordinate 43,210,317, forward strand.
TGCCATTTCCCACCTCACTTTTCCTGCACCGTGGCACAGAAGGGATGATGCTGCACCACACTGACATAATTTTTATCATTAAGCATTTGAAAGAAAAAAGACTTCTAAATAGGTGTTTTTTGGTTAAGCCTGAGATAGAGCAGGGAGCTAGAAATGAGTCCCCTCATCCCAAGAATCCCCTCTCTGACATCATCTTATAGTTCAAAATCACAGTTTTCTGATAAAGATGCATAAAGAGCTTCAAGTTGTAGAGTACATGGATGAGAAAGTAAGAAAGAAAAGGAAATTGGCAAAAATTAGACTATGCTTTACAAGATTAGACACTTAAAACTCCATCAAAAAATAATTGGTTTACAGCTAAAAGCACACAGGACAATACTGTGAACATTACCTTAGAAATTCACAGACTCGCCATTCATTTGAAAGACCTCTTCAAAGCAGCTGGTTCAGACTCTGGAAGTTAAAATAATAATAAAAATATCAATAAGAAAAATAAATTTATTATTGTTATTATAATTCTGGTGCATCTTATAACAAGAATTAATAAAAATATAATTTTCCCTTTCATGTAGCCCCATGACTGCTCAAGAAAACATGACAGAACTGCACTAAGGACCTACGGACATTTTGAGAACACATTTGGTTTAGCAAACACATTAGCAGAGGTGTGTGGTTAGTTTACCAAGACAATTTCTTCTCCCTTCCTTCCCTAAATATGATTTTAAAATATTTTAAAATTAAAGGCATTTAGAGTAATAGCCCTCCAAATGCATGTTATTTATTTCTTCTTTCATCATCCATAGTTTATGGCATTGTTTGGGTTTTGGTGGGCTTTTTTTTTTTTTCTCTCCTGCAGTTTATTTAGTATTAGGCTTGCACTGATCTCATCAATAAGAAATGAATTTTGGTAACTTTCAAAACCACTATATTATTTCTCCTTTTATTTGTAGTGAGTTTTTCTTCTCTCAGTGGTATTACTGCAATAAGTCAGTCATTATTTCTTTATGTTTTCCCTCCTTTCTTTAGTATTTCATTTCCCTTTACAGCACATCTCGTGATCACAAAGAAAACAGAGACACTTATTTCTTTTAACAGTTGAAATTGCTGCAAGTGATTTAACTGTCATTTAATCTGATTCCTCTCTTCTGTCTGTGGAGAGATATGTTTAATGTACTGGAAATTATGTTAATAAGAAAAAGCATTATCTCATTTAATGAAATAAATATACAAATATTTCAAAATAAAATAAAGAGGCAATCTTCACTGAGGAAAAAATGTCTCTTATGGTTTGCATAAAATAAACAAATGAGAAAAATTAATGAATACATTGAAGTATACTGACAAAAATTATGCCTTAGCTCAAAAGGGAAAAAAATAAAAGAGAAGGTGACTGAATTGCATCTCACCTAATCAAACGCTTTTTGAGAAAACACAGAAGTAAAAGCAAAGCATCAGAGTGCAAATTATTTTTTTAAATTCTTTTATTACCTGAGGCTAAACTTTTTCCCTCTCCTTTAAAAAGCTTACTTTTTTTTTGTTGTTTTTTTCAATCGGTGTTGAAATAATATTTATTGTTTAATGACTGTAATTGCTTCATCCTTTAATTATCTTTGATCCTTTGCCACAAAACATATCAATTTATTGCAAAGAACTTTGAACCCCTCTGATTTAGTTAATTGTAACAGTCAATAACTCTATTTCTAAGCTTTTACATTATGAAGTATGTAACTAGCATGCACTAAGGTTAAACAAATATTGTTAGTGGTGAGAGAAAAACTTGTAGCAATTATGTAATAAAAGCATGACCACTGCAACAGTAACACATAATTAGTGATTTAATTGCAGACATCAAAACAAACTGAAGATGTCAATAAAAAAACCTTTTGTGGCAAACTGATTTCATTTCCCTGTTCTGCAATTCTAGATCTTAATGTATTTCTTTATGTTTTCTTGTTTTCCAGAAATAAACAGCGCAAAACAAAAAGAAGTTATTCCGTGTCATCTGTTCGGGTGCAACTGTGGTAGAAATTTGATTAAATCCTGGGTTTACTTTCTCGGTGGCAAGATTTAGTGCCTTAAATCCATCCAACAGTGGATTTTTTAAAAACTCTCCGTTAGAACCAGCAGTGATGAGTATGCTGTGTTGCAAATTCATCTGGGGAGTTTCACTCATTTGTGTCACATACCCTCTCAAGGCACTTTTTAAGTGCACTAGTTTTTTTCTCTTTGGTTTCCCCCTCCTTACAAAGTGCTGCAAATCATAACAACTTCAGCTCAATCACTTCTGCTACCAAGAATAGCTCTAAAGAGAAAGATGTGAAAAGATTTCAAGTTACTTTCTGACTTGAAACGCAGTTTCACTTTCCTACAATTCTCCTTTTGGTTTAGACTTGCAAATCTGAATTTAAGCAGGACAGAAGCTACACAGTGAATCTTTCAGGTTAGTACTAAACAGGTCGACTTTTTATTTTTAAAACCATCTAAAAATCCTGACTGAAATTCTAAATACTGAAGTCAGTACCAGAACTCCCACCATCTTCAGCAGGGATTTCAACCTGGTTTGCAGAGGCTCTCCTATTCCTAGTCTGCTTCTTTTAGAGTTTTAAGGCATTCTTATCACAAATTTTTTTATACATACACACATATATACAAAACCAGACTCTGTACAAATCCCAGGATTTGGCTTATAATGATGTGCTTCTTTTTTTCTGCTAAATATCAATTCTACAGAAAATCTTCTGTACAGCTTTTGTCAAGGTTTACACAGGTATTCTGGAGTAGATACCCCATTAACAGCTTTGTTTTTCTAAGTTGAGGTTTACGGGGCATTTAAAAACAAAAACCCAGATCCCATTGTATTTCTTTTATAACTAGAATGAAGAATATTCGGCAGTACAAATGAATTAGGAAATTACTCTCCTGCCGTGATAAAACATTACACTGTTAACATGCAGATATGCACTCAAAAAAACCCCACTAATTCAATAAGATGAGAAAGTAGGAGGTTTCGTATAAACCCCTCTCCGCTTCAGTAGTGTGAAAGTCAATAACTGACAGCGATAACTTGTCTTGCAAAGATGCAAAACACCTTGAGAACCCAAACAGAAAATGCAGAAATCTTTGATTTGCAGGAGAGCACTACGGATGTCTCTCACCAGGTCTTTGTTCAATGGTGAATAAAGTGGTGAATCATGATACTTCACTGACACAAGGGCTGGACCCGGGTCAGAGAAAAATCTTCAGTCTCCAAAGATTGCACCTACACACTTGGCACGTTAAAAAGTTAGAACCATCCCATAGATTCCAGTTGTAACAATACTTAGGGGAGTTGTATCAAAAGACTGGAAGTACTGACATTTTTTATTCTAATGTCTTTTGAGCAGTCAAAAGACTATTGACATCAGCAAATCATCTTGAAAGAAATTGCAAAATCTCTTTCAAAAAAAGACATTTTACACAGAACACTTTAAACTTGCATCTAAAAGTATCTGTAAGCTCTGTCTGACACAAACCTGTTTTTTTCCCCATTCAAGATTTTGAAAGACAGCCAGCCTTTTTTCAAAAGTATATTTCTAATGTTAAAGCTTATTTTTTTAAGCAAAATCAATATATCAAAGTTCCTGAAATCAACTCCTCTTTTCTCTTTTTCTTTTGTCTTCTTTGCTTTACTAAAACCTTTGTCTCTTTTCTAATTTCTAGTTCGCTTCTTAAGAAGCAAAAAAAAAAAAAGGTGGAAGAAAACAGCAAACCTACTTAAGGTGATATTCAGCAATAATTTTGACTGCAAGGAAATTTTTTCGCTGAATATACTTAGTATACTGAAATTCAGCCATCTTGCACAGTAAGTTTTTCTCAGTTTAAGTCTAAATATGGATGAAATCAAACTCAGGACTTATTTCTTACATCTGCAGAGGAAAACTCCAAATATAGCCCTTCTCTGCTCATGCTGCGAATGAAAATAAAATCCTCCCTTGATACAGACAGCTTCCACCATCTTTTAGGATCCATAAACTTGTCAAGAGGCAGGATGGCACAGACAGATCTTCACAACTACAGCTCCAGCTCCACTCATCATTCCGCTTGTCACACTCCCTTTGTGGCCTAGAAGACAGCGATGCCATGGAAGCAGATGTCTGGATGTGGTCTGAAAGCCTCCCTGCACAAGAGCTCCCAGCTACTCCGTGGACAGCTCAGCTGGAATCAGGAGGCAGAGTTTGCCGCTACACAACCTCGGCAGTAAGTCACTAATCCTGCCTGAAATGTTGGGATATCTTCTGTAACACTGGTGGCAATACAGCCCACGACCACACAGATTTGATGCTTGGTGCCTCTAGGCAGACCTGAAGATGAAACTGCTGGTTTGTATCAGAGGACATGCAAGTAAAGTTACTTGCTTCTGGTACTCTTTAAGACCTTTTAGCTCCTGTAGACTAAACACAATACTGCAAAAGTCTGCAACATCAAGACAGAAACTGAAAGCTGAAACTAAAAAGCTAATAGTATCTTATGTACTTCTGAAGTTTCTCCTGCCTCTTTCATGTAATTCCTTCAGCTTTTTATCAGTCTTTAAAAACATATTTGAATTGATTTGATTTTTATGTTTTCTCTCTCTGCTCCTCTAATGAAAAGAACTAATTTATATTCCTTTGAAGAGAGCACTGCACATTCCCACAATGCAATAAGGCAATTTTTCCCTCAAAATGGGAGTGGTAAAAACCAGGAGTCATAATGTTCAAGTTTGTACCTCAGTAATGCACACAGAAACTGAATCTATGAAATCAACTAGGTGCTTGAAACCAGAAAATGGAAATGCATCTGAGCTGAAATATGGAATTATAATACCAAACTGTGAACACTGTACTTCCTCACAAAACTTTTTTTTTAGTATTGGTATTTCTTGAAGTAAACATTTTCTGTAAACTACACTGTATTCCTTCTGTCTGCTCTACAGAAACACGTCATGAACCCAGCAACGCTGAAATTTCCCTAGAACAAAAGAAGACGGGGTTTAGGAACAGGAAGAAAGAGTCAATGTACATATACCTATTTCAGTTGTGTTATGCAGACTGAAAATATTGCTTCATTTGATTTACATAAAGACACTATTCTAAATCAACTCAACAGAACTAAAGCAGTAAGGTGTGCCGAGTACTTTTTTTTAAAATCTCTCTCCTTGTTTTTCAAAAGTGACAATTGACAGATGTCTCCAAATCTACAGCATCCTTGATACCTATTTCAAAGAGATATCGACAGCTGAAGATCAAACTTTGACAAACACCCTTCCTCCACAAAGAAGTCTCAAAGATGCTTGAGAGTGAAAGCAAATGCAAGACACAACCTTCATCTGGTTGAGACCATTTAAAAAGCACAGTATGGCCTCTATAGAAAAGGCAAAAAAATATCTCTCAAGTAGAATTCAACACAATTTATTAAATTGTAACAAAAAACTTTGGGGCAAAATACAAGTTGCAATATACCTCTACAAGTAAATAAATTCTTTGGTTTTTTTTCTAATATAAATCCAGGCTTTTTGTTTTCTTGTGTTTCTTAGAAGGCACTTGTCACATTGGGGAGGAGAGAAATTAACTGGAATTTACATTTCATCCTTCAGGAACTCTCTTCTCTGATTCTCTTGCAGCAAACATCTATGTATTATTCAGCACTGACAATTCAAGCTGTAGACACCTCATCATCCCACAAGAATGTCCCCACAATTGAAACCAGAAGAAACTATCCCTAGACTATTCAGTTCTCAAACAGAATTAGATGAGCAAGACAGATGCTCTCAGCATGAGTAACGACAGAGTTCCTGTTCTGCCAAATGAGCTTTTGTCCTTCCTTATCATTCTAACAAGTCAACCTGGGAAACCATCTGCAAAACTGAGAACAAGTAACAATTTTCTTGTGAAATATGTTAAAAATCACTCCCTTACAACTTGGGTTATAACTAGACATATTTATCAGAGTGTTTTCCAGGTAGCCCTTTTTAAGAATCTACTTTGTACAGAAGACTTTTCAGGTTATGAAAACAGCCATAACATCTAAATTTAGGTAAGTTGTCAGACATGCAAGTCTGGAGCCTTGTAAGTGTCCCTATTTCCAGTTTTTCATGAGACTCAAAGCATCCCCTGCTTCTCATCTATGCAGAGACAACAATCAGGTAAGTTTCTTTGTGCAATCTCTAGCACATCTACACCTGATAATTCCTTGCTAGAATCCAGTGGAGAGGTGCTTACAAATACGATTAAATGCCTTACGACTTCAAAAACTGTTCAGCATTAGTCCCAATGAAGTACCAAAGTAAGGTTTAGGCAGATTTTTCCCTTAGTGGTTTTTTTTTTCCATCTTCAGTTGACTTCCATGCGGGTAGCAACAGTCTATTGTCAGGTGATAAAATTAGATCAGAGATAGCCTAACTAGAACGCAATTTATCACTGTAGTATCCCCGTATATAGAATCTCTATTCCTTAAATAAACATATTTCTTTAAAGTGTCAACATAACCAAGAAATCTGATCTTCTAGACAATATTCCAGGCTTGATGCATTTTTATTGCTCTCCAGTAATGAAGTTTTAACTCTTGATATATTCCTCCTATTTAACTGCCATTTCAACAAAACTAAAATGATCCATTTCCAAAGTTGGTTCAGGCAGAGCCATGATATTCTGCAAAAGAATGTGCCCAGGTGTTCTCTCTGAAAGCACCCACCATTATGCTCCAACAACAGGGGAGAGGAGGTGGAAGAATAAAGACCGTATTTAAATGCATAACAGAATGGAGGCTATAAATTTGTCTTGCACTAGTTGCACATGTAAATAAGGTGTACCAAGTAACTTTTTTTTTCCTCTATTTGCAGTTTGTGAAGGAAGTGTTAGTATTATGTAAAGCTCACATGTGGTGTAAGTGCCTTTGCTCTATTAATTTCAGTGAGTCGCCCTTGTATACACTCCAGATTTAATGATGGTAACTTCTGTTCAAAGTTATGACTGCAGAAAGAGATTTGAATGAACAACTTCTATCACATTTATACTTGTCATTCGGGATTAGCTAATCCCAGATCAACTCTGTACATAATATATAATTGCATATCAACAATATCAGCCTGAAAATGTGTCTCACTTCTTCCAGCAGTTTCCCAAGTTAAGCATTTTCGTCCTTCTAATGAACCTTTTGTTACAGTGAATATGATTCTGCCAGGAATTTAATGCATGTAAATGTAATGACATAAGAGGGTTACATAACAGCTCTCCTACACGACTTTATGCAGGACGGAATATAATGAAGCCAGGCTATAAATGATGCATATACCTGCAAGGGAAAAGTAGCATTTTTTAATTTAGTCAAGCACTATAAATAACAGTGTGGCAAGAAGCGATTTCAAGTGCTTCAAAATGTTTACAGAAAGGGATCAATCGATATGCTGCTGAATCATTAAATATAAAAGAAAAAGATGGCCAAAAGATTAGAAGGTACTTCCTACTTTCTAAGAAATTTAAAGAGAAAAAAATCTAGTAAAAAACTCAACTACACCCACCCCATCCTACACTAGAGAACATTCTCGCTATTTTTTAACTCCAGATTTTTGATTCAGAGGCAACAGCAATCTGCAACTTTCAGGACTACATTGTGAAGCTGACCGCTCACATCAGAACATTTCATTTTATATCAGCTGTTTAAGTGCACTCACACCTAGCAAATATTAACTTCCACAAGCAAGGAAACAAGCCACTCTTGTAGCTTTTCCAATGCTTTCTTTAGCCTCTGTGTACCTGCTCAAAGTATAACAAACCTGGCAGTCTTTATCAGAAGAGTATCTGAATGACATTCTGCCATCTTTCCCTTTCTTTCATCTGTGTAAATACCTTAAAAAGAGCAAGAAAAGGTAATTTTTGTACCCCATATTGGGCTGAAGTAACAGCTTGAGAAATACAGCTCTATCCCTAAAATAGCCTATATGTTTATGATTAGAGAACTGAAAAGAATGGCAATTCTTGCTTCATTTCTGAATTTACCTTTGCCACTATTGTAAGTACAAATATACCTCCTAAAACATTTTATGCAACGGTTACTTGTTATCCTGAGTAAGAAGTACTCCTCTTGTTGTATGTATAAATAAATTAGTGTACAAACAGACATTAAAGTTGCTCTATTTTGCATACAACCGCCTCTTTGTTTTCCCCCCATCAACTTGTGTTTGACAGAAGGAATTTCACCTCTGCCTACTCATTCTCATTCTGGTATCACTGAATTCAAGTGAAAGAACTCACAACTTCTTACTGAAATAAAATTATACAACAGAAATTCTTTCTGAATTTTAAAGATTGTATAATTTATTGCAGAAAATGCAAACCAGATATTTTCTGTGTATCATCAAAAGCCAGTATTTATTAATGACGCTTAACTTTCTACTATTTTTATTTAGCCAGAATTAAAGCCTATTATTTTAAAGCACTCATTCGGTAGTATAAGCCTAAACTCAGAAAATAATATCTCTTGAAGACCACAAACTGAATAACACTAAAGTAACATCAAGGTGTAAAATGCTCACCCTCAAAGTGAGAGAGCTCAGAGTGAAGGCTCAGTACTCTTACCTTGTGAAAAAGGTACCACCTTACAATAATTTTTTTTCTTCAAAAGTATTTAAATAAAACAGCAACTAGCGTTATGGAAGTTCTGTTTAGAATACAGAAGCAGATAGCACAAACTAATTTGTAATATGAACTGATAATGCTTTCACTGCATTAAAAAGGAAGCAAAGGATAGAAGTTGCCAAACTCTTGGGATCCATGTATAAATTAGACTTTTATCATGCATATTTCATTGCTGAGTAACTCTTCCTTTTTGTACGTTATCATATAATGCTAAAAAGTGCAATCTAGTTTTTCAGATCCGCAGCAGTATATCCATCAATTTTAGAAGCATTTTTGTGCAGGTACCTACACACACATTTTAGAAGCTGACCACAGGTCCCTACATGTGCACATCTAGGGGACTAGGAATGATCCCTGCAAGTCCATTCCCACAACAGATCAACGAGTTTCTTCCAGAGTAACTTTATTTTTACATTACACACAAGTAAAATAGCATTTCAGCAGCCCTGAGGGCAGATTGGAACTTGAACTGCAGGCATTTATAGCTCTTAGAGGTAATGAACTCATTACCTCTAAGAATGAATATCAAAATTAATTTTGGTATGAATTCATATAAAAAACCAGTTCCCACCATGTTGTGAGGTTTAGTTCTGATTCCAATAAAATATATACTATCTGGTATAAATAATTATTTTGTTGATTTTATACCTTATCCCATTTTGCTTGTATATACAGTGTTAAAAGCTAATATATTATTCAGTAGCTATAAAGGGCCTTTTCTGGTCTTTTCAGTGGTGTTATTGTCTTTCACATCCTGTCAGAGCATTAAGATGTCATATAACTTTGCAACAATTTACTGCACAAACCAGTGTGCACTTGGCTAATATTATATGGATGACTAAGTATGCTGGCATTACTTTATTAAAATAAATGCTTTAACAGTCCGCCTGTAAACATGGGCTAAAACACCAACTGCAACTATGGAAGGAACAAAACAAAGGGACACTATTGCTTTTGCAAAATGACTGCTTAGCCCAGTCTCCAGTTGTATGCAAAAATCTGTCTCTCCCATCAAACTTGGAGTGTTCACATCCATGTCTAGTGAGCTGGTTTCCACTTTCTAGTGCTGCACAGGCAACCCAGACAAAGCTACAGGCTCTCCCTAAATGCATGCACTAACTGCTGCAAAACACAGTCATTTTAAACACTAGCATCAGCTAACAAAAGGATGATTCTCAGCTATTTACTATTTGCAAGGGACCTCTTCTAAATTTGCACACAGCATACAAGGGTGCAAAATTGCCAGCTTTATTATTTTGAGAGTAAGAAACAGTCAGTAACCTGTAACAGTAAAAATACAAATTTTATACTGCCTTGTGTACCATCTAGCCCAAATGAATCATTTAAAAACATAAAAGTCACTTTTTATAGGTGGTTTTGGACATCCTTTCAACCAGGTGACATAGGGAGACAAACCAGTCATACAGCAGCACAAGAGGGGACACACAGTGATTGGCAATCCTTGATTCTGGTCCTATAAAAGTAACAAATAATAACACCTAACGATAGGCATCCCTTTAAGAAAAGGCCAAGAATCTTTCCTATCCTATAGAATATTTGCATCAATCATTTACCTGTGGCTTTCACAATGAGCTGGTCTGTTACAAGATTGATGATAAGCTCAAACACAATACTTGACCTAAATACATTATGTAGCAGTGGATGCCTGTTAAGTAGGTCAGCACAGGCTCTTAAAAGTTATGCAAAACTTATTGCTGCCACACAGCTGGCATGTCACTAGTCAGGAAGTATGAGAATCAATTTTATAGGCTGGAGGACATCTCTTCTCATCATATGAAAATCTGTTTTGCCGTATATAAAGTGTCTTAAATACTGGAATATGCTGCTTGTCACATGTCTTTAGGCCTCCAAATGAAATAAAAGTGAGGTGGGCAGCTGATGAAAAGACAAAAAATCCTGAGGGTGCTCCTGAGGTGGAAGATACATGGAAGATTTCTTTTTGAAAACAGTTGTTGAAATGGATATTTTCTGTCCTTGCAGCCAAACAAATTGGGATTTATGGGATGCATCAGACAAGTCTGTTAAGCTAAGGAAGCCTGTGTTTAGTAGTGACTAGTCAGAGAGAGCTATTATTACCCCGTTTTGATCATGGATGTTCTTAAGCAGCACGTTATAGTGGGCACAACTGTACAGAGACGTAGCTGTTGCAATACCCATGTGTGAGGCAGTACAGCCCACTGCATGACAATGAGAATATTGTTCTTGATAAAAATGAACAGGTAACCATTTACCCATCTCTGTCTAAACATGTCTGTATGCTAGGAAGCAGGGCCTGGACATGCCTTGCAGGATAAGGAATGTCTCTTGACAGAGTATAAACACATCATAGTGGGAGGTTTTAATCTCACATTACAAAATGAAGAATCTTTTTGACATCTTTTGACTTAAAAGAGAGTGAAGTCCACTCTGCAGCAAGCAACCAGTCATCTGTATGATAACTTAGCCTGTAGAGGAGGCCAAGTTCAGTCAGATTCTAGTGACTCGTGCTCTTCAATGTCACACCTATAATCTCTAAAATGAATTGCATTTACAGTTTACATCCTTTGGGTATCCTTCCTGTATCTACCCATGGTGACAAAATGACAAGCAAGCCATTGGTACCTCAAAAGAGACTATACTGGGCCTGGAATTCAAATATTGTATACTAGACCCCAGGAAAGCAGGATTACCAGACTCCATTTCTGTCTCTCATTAGTCTAAAAGACTTTCCATCATTCTCACAAAGTCATATTTTCATATACACTTATCATTAGCATGCAGGTAGGCGTGGCCATGAATTTGTGGTTACACTGCAGAGTGCTACGTATAATCTTCCTATGAAGGAGCCTCTTCTAGACAAATAGATATTGGTGAATGAGGACTTACACACTAGGTCTTTGCATTTCCTCTAACTGCACTTAGGAATTCAATGTAAGATGTCAATTTAAAAATAATAAAACAAATAGGCTATTTACCAGTAAAAAGGATGCAGCAAGAAAAATAAAAAATAATCAGTGATAAATGCAACTTTTTTTTTCCAAGAAGCAAGTAAATAGACTGTAAAAGTCTGTCTTGAAACAGAAAGTCTCATGAAGGCTTTCCATCAGCCCCTTAGTAACATGGTTTGTGTACGCAAGTTGCATATTTTAGTTAGCATATAATTCAGAAGCTTTTCCTTGGAGACAAGTGATTATTTCCTTATTCTGTCTGACCTAGTGAATACTGCAATGCTCCACTATACTGTATCTGTGCCCTCCAGGCAGCAGTGTCCCACCAACTTTCCACCAAATGCTCTTAACACAAGGCAAAATGACAAAAAAAAAAGAGGAGCATTATTTTGCATATTGAAAACAAATACATGCTATTGTGTTCCTCCTTTTGTTGTTTTGTTATTTCATTATTATTCACCACAGTTCTTGCCTTCCTTTGCAGAGTTTGGGTTTTAATGTAATGGCCATTCAATAAAAATTTTGCTTTTAAGGGTTTGCATATCATCCCATTTTCTCTTCAACCCTTCAGCAACCATATGGCAAGCAATCAGGTCTGCAATCACTAGGTCCATATTATGTAGAGCATGATTTCAGCATTATGCTATTACCCATCTGTTTCTGTAGAAAAAGACATGAACCCTTGTATAAGAGGTCAGTGGTTTCATTGCACACCGTATTCCAGAAATCTATCTCTGTTCACTTGAGATCACTTTCGTGATTTACTGTAGTCTTTTAGGCCTGGTTTTTTTTTTTTTTCCTTTTCTTTTTTCTTTCTTTCTTTTTTTTTTTTTTTTTTTAAATACAGACAATCAGTACAATTTCTCTGTTGTATAAAATTATTTGTAACTGTCATTGTGTGCACTTGTGCTCTTGTAGTTAAAGATGTTCTCCTGAGATCATGCCATTTTTTTAAATGAGAGACAAAAAAAAAAAAAAAAAAGAGGGGGGAAGGCTTACCTATTTTCATTTGTCAAACAGATTAGCCCAGGACTAATCAGGTCTGCTATTCAGCATCACTTCATTTATTAGTAAACAATTGTCTCGTTTGCTTTATTTCTTCAGTTTTAGCAATCCATAGTATGCAAAAAGGTATTAGGCTTTATACAGAACAGGAATGCACTATACAAGTACAGATATAATAGTCATGTCAGTTTTTAATTTGAACTAGTACTTGAATTCTGACCACAACAAAGACAAGCTGATGAGCTTAAATGGCAGCCTATCAAGCTTACAAAAGGAGAAAGAAAAAAAGAAAAAGAGAGAAAAAAAAAATGGAAAAGGAAAAGAAAAGAAAAAATAGAAAAAAAAAGGAAAAGGAAAGGAAAAGAAAAGAAAAAATAGAAAAAAAAAGGAAAAGGAAAGGGAAAAAAAAGAAGAGAAAACAAAAAGGGGGAAAAGAAAAAAAGGGGGAAAAATGTCCAATACCAAGGAATTCAGCTACTGGCAACCCTGTTAACCATAGCACTGAACCAGATACTTTAGTACAGATACTTTAGTACCCTACCACCCTATCACCATAAAGTCTTTGACAAGATAAAGAAATACAAAAAACATGTTCAAAATAGAATTCAACATCCCTCAAGTGTTAGATTATTCAGTGCCTGTACGACATATTTAACTGGATAGCTATGCTTCACTAGGAAAACACAATGGAATTCTCTTTAACAACCTCTTCTAAGCAAACCACAAGCTTGATCTAAAAATAAAAAAAAGTTCTCCATACAAACCATTCAACACAAAACTAGCCTTTTTATCCAGACTATTTGTCAGACACTTCCCAGACTGAGAGAGCTCATAGAACAAAAAAAAAAAAAAAAAAAAAAAAAAAAAAAAAAAAAAGGTAAAATTACACAAACCTAAGACACAGAGAGGTATGATGCACAAAGACAAACTCATGTGAGAAAATGTTGAGGTAGCCTGATACAGAAAGCTGGCATCAGCTCATGACTGGAAGCACTACAGTAAGGAACAGCCACACCATGTCAGATGCAGGACTATATGGTGACATGAAGATGAATAGGAGGAAGAGGAAAAGAAATTGAGCAAATCCATGCTACTGTACAGGAATTTTAATAGACGTCCTAGAAAATAAGGGTGGAAACTCTTGCTAGACAGGGAAACAAGGGAGTCTCAAGGAACAGAATGAAGGAGCCAAGCTCTGGAAAACACTGCTGTTACTGCTGGTATCTAGACAGGAGACAGCAACAGAGGCTATAGGTGGGGAGAAGAACTCCAGTTCAAAGAGCAGGCACACTGTTACAGGGATTTTGAAGACCTGGAATGGCTCAAAAAAGGAGAGAGTAAGAATAAATGTAATTTGCGAGATGTTCTTGTTTGCTTCTTGTTTCTCAGAAGTCAATTATTTTGTTGAAGGAAACTGAAACAAAGAGAAGCTAATTTGGTAAAGTTGGACATAAAATGAGTAGAGAAAAGCCATGGAAGCTTCTAAAACATCTGCAGTTCATTATGCATTGCAGAAGTGGCTGAAAAGTCTAATTTCTAAGCTTCCTTTGCAGAAGCAAGGCCTTAAAGATAAAAATCAAGTTGCACAGGGAAAGGAAATCTTGGATCATCACAGACCAGAGCCTCTAGTCACTAATACAGATTAAAAAAAATAGATCTGCATTACAGCTCTTGGACAGCATTCAACAAGGCTTGTTTAACTCATGAAGCAGTCTGAACGTGGGAGCAGTATGGAAGTTTGATCCACTAATGGGGGAATTAAGCTTTTGTAATGTATGCTTAAGTATCAAATGCTAAGTGTCATTTCAATAATAAAATCATTAAAGAAATGATACATGGCTATATTAGGCCGATTAGGTAGACACAGACAGATTAGATGGGATGACCACAAAGAATAAAGTAAATACGAAATAGAGAAAAGTAAAGGGCAGAAAATTGAATCTAAAAGAACAATATAGATATATGAACTTAGAGCAAATAACTCTAGTGATTCCCCTGAAGAAAGAGGTATTAAAGTGGTCAAATAAAAACTGTTAACTTAATTTTCCATTTAAGTTTACTCTTTGTCTATATATGATAAAAACGCTACAAAAATTTTGGAAAACTTGAAGTGTTCAGAATATAACTGGAAATAACAGGCTCACAACCATCAACTAGTGAAGCAATACTATTAAAAAATAGATATAATAATCACTGGCAAGACATGTTAATACAGTTTGACCTACAGTTTTATATACTTCTTTCAGGCACCCTGAATGTCAGGGTGCTTACATAAACAATGTTTAATGCTTTGAACTTCAGTAAAACACATAAGACTTAATAATAATTATATAATCAAGGCATATCTCTTTCAATGTAGTAGAACAATAAAGACAGATTGTATTCACAAAAATTATAAAGTGAAAGACTAATCTTCAATTTTAAAGATAACTTTTTGAGCTGAAAATTCTGTGCTTTGATGTTTGCTAGCTGCTGAAATTCAGGTATCTGGGAACAGAGACTCTGGCAAACCAACTCTAAATAGACACAGATAAAAAGCTTTTTTCAATAACAATAATGTTTAACACAAAATGCTAAAAGCAAGAAAATTCAAAGTTAAAGCTGACAACTCCATGTTTAGCTTTGAGATTAGAATTTAAAAAGCCATAGCAACTTACGCCAGAAATGTAAAATTGCATTCTGAATAGCCCAGCTTTTGTCTTATTTTCCATTCTCTGATTCTTTCTATTAATGTGAAGACTTGGAGCTTTTGGTTCTATTTCAGTTTGTTGCTATTATGAGGGGACTGCCTGTGTTCCTTTAGTTAGGAAAAAAGCCATCAACACTGAGGAACAGGAGACAAATTATGAAACCACATGTTGTAATAGTTCTCCATTCAGCTTTCCCATAGTATATTTGTATATTAGATTCGTATATGTAGATTTTTTGGGTGCATCTTGCACCCCCACACCTACCCAGCAGGCAACGGAGGGTGTAGCAGCAAAGAAGCACTGCACAGAGGTGGTGTGCAGGTGCTAATGAATGCACAAGATTTTATTATTAGGGTAACTGGAAGAGGTGAGAGAGAACAGAGAGGCTGATACAGTTCTGGCCCATGTGAGGTTTTCGTCCATAGAGTCAGGAAACTCAGCTGTCTCCAGAAAATCCTACCAGCTGTGAAGAATGAAATAAAATAGAAACTCTCTAGATGTCTTCATGTAAGGAGCCAAATTTATGTCCAGCTATAAGGTTTGTTGCTTAATCAGAGCCAAGTCCTGCATCTGCCTGTCAACAAAGGTGGCCAAGCAGGAACAATTATCTTCTAAGTAAGTAGTTACTTCTGGGAAAGTTTGAACTTTTTCATTTGTACAGGAATATGATTTGGGGGTTTGTTTTGGGTTTTTTTGCTTGGGAGGAGGAGGCATTATCTTTGCATGAATTCATCTGAAAAAAGAAAGCCACCTTTATCAACTAAGATGTATTCGATCTCAAACCTTCTGTCCTCCAGCTGCCCTTTTCTTTTTCTCCAATGTCACAGATGTCTAACACGAAAGAAGAGAGGGAAAAAGAAAAAAAAAAAGAAAAAAAAAAAAGAAAAAAAAAAGGAGATAAGAAAATAATAAACCCAAGCATTTGCTTTCATTTATTTAAGATATCAAACGGTTTAGAATGTAAAATAGTTATTAAAATAAATTTCTAAAAATACTGATGAATTCTCTAAAACACAAGAATATTATTTGAAGAAAATTAGTTTCCAGTGAGCTGGCTGCTCTACCTTTGATGTTTTCTCACAATCTCCTTTTCTAACCTCATCCAACATTGCTCTGTCCTCTGCACCAGATGAAGTCCTGGCTGCAGACAACTGTCTGTCTTCTATGCTTAGAAGCAATCACATTGCAATTCTTACAATCTTTAGTCTCACAACATCAGTTTTAAAGCCCTGTTTTTTAAAAATTTTTGCTTTAAAAAAAAAATTAAAATCGATTTTTTTCATGAAGAATTTAGGGTTTTTTGCCTTCACTGATATTTACACAATCTTCAGGTTGGCCAACAGACAGAAGATGAGAGACCTAAATATAGTTGTATTTAATGTCCATGACAGTTTTAGCCCCTAAGATTCACATGAGTTTCTTACGAGTTTTAGTTCATGAGATTCAGAGTGATCAGTCCACTTCCTCCCAAAAAAACCCCACAAACATATCCTAAAAGTATTCACACAAAGCAGCCTTGGTGAGCAAATCAGAAAGCCATTTGAATAAACATCTGTTGTTTTTAATTCTATTAACATAGAGTTAGATGAGTCCATGCACTACCTGAAGGATCTCAGACCATGCATTTACAAAGGTATTTCTTTCCAGGTGTCTCTGAACTTTGGTCAGACCTTTGGGAAACACTGGTGGCTTTGCCCCTCAACTGCAACTGAGCCTCAGCTCTTGAAAGTAACATCAAAATTCAAATTCAAAACAAAGTGAATGAGGAAACCCAGGAGCAAGCCAGCACTTTCTGGGTGGCTAGGTGAATCCTCTCACTGCAGTAAATCAGTTGACAATAATTTTGGATGCTTCTTTTCACTCATTAGCTTGGGATGAGTTCTTTTGTGGATGTGATTCTGCCCAGCAATGTGATTCACGCGTGGTTCTGCCCAGATCATACTGAAAACAGTAAATTCTGAAGCATCAAGTGTCATGCAGTCACCTATTACAGTGATAAAATTTATTTTTACCAAACTAGACTAAAATTGTCAATAGCTCTAGAAGTAGTGGGAAGCACTCCTTCATAAGGAGACAAAGCCATTGCTGGTGGGCTGCTTGGCCTCGTTCAGTTCAGAAATAAACAGAAGATTCTGCCTTACATATCTTCTAAAATGCTGTGGCCCCCTGCTCTGTTGTATGCAAACCAAAGTCCACCCACTGCCATCTTTAGCAGCAAGCCCTAGCTAACAGCTTTATTTGTTTGTTTGTTTTAATTTTTAAAGGTGGCAATATCTCATAGTTCAGCCCTTAAACTGCATTCTGTTGAAGATTGATGGAATTACTACAAATCCTAGTTGCACAAACCAGCAAAATTGCAGCTAGTCTGGACACAAAGTAAAGCATGATGTTTTACACATGGCACACTCAAAACCAATTTGGCCAATTCTTCTGATGTATATTCACAAATGTAGCAAAATGGTAGGGGAGTGGATGTGCAAAGACACAACTGGGTATAATTCTCTGCTAAAACAATTATCTTGACTAATTGGGATCACTGCACTTGTGTTAGCACTGGAAATAGTATTATTCAAATGTTATAGTATGGTACCAACTCATAAAGAATTTAAAGAAAAAACGAAATTCCAGGATGTGAAAAATTACTGAATTACAGATAAATCTTTAGTGTTTTAATTGAGCGTTTTTTTCAGAATATAGGGGGGAATGATTCATGCAGTTCCCCACCTTCACAAGCAGTTTTTGCCAACCCATCTGCCACCCCAAATGTTTCATCCAAAGCAACCCCATTGGTGGACTTCTGCTCCCTCTGCTGGATCTGTAAAAATAGGTATTAATAGAGCCAAATCTGTTTCTTTCAGAAGTAGGAGCTCAACTTCATCTGGCTTCATCAGGAGTAAAACTGTGCCATAGCACTGTCTCAAAATGGTGCTAGCATCACTGCTAAGACCACCTTGCAAATAAGAAGGAAATAAACAGCTGTAATACTTTTAAACAAATCAACCTCCCTAAAAACATGGGGAAACATCATTTTAAAACAAAAGTGACAGAAGAAGAAGAATATACTTTTTTAATGCTGTCTGAAAAGAGGTGTAATCAGCAGGAAATTACAACACCCATTGAGATTTTATTTTTTCTAGCTTTACCAGTTGTTCCCTCCTAACACAGAAGCTTGCTGCAACATGACATGATGGCTCAGAACCACATGTGACAGGGGGAAAAAATGATGTCCTTACAATGGAAAATAAAGTCTTGCTTCTGTATTCCAACTCAGAAATAAATACTAAATTCCATTAAAACCTCTGTTCATGTGAGCTTTTCTGTAGTCTTTGCTATAGATGCTATTAGAGTCTGACTACTTAGAAATCACAAGAGTGCTGAACTGTTTAGTGACTCTGATCCTCCCATCAGTAAACTGATCCGGTGATAAAATGTAAAGGGCTTGTGCTATTTGCATTTTTACTCAGTTTAGTCACAGATCACAAAATAAATTAGTAAATTGAGCTACAAGGCTTCCACTTTGCAGCAACCAAACCTTCTAAATAATCATCTATGCTTAAATACACAAATCCCTTAAAACATAATAATTTCTTTGTCAACTAAAACAGTTAGAAAAATTCCATCCCCCAAATGCTTTCACATAACAATTGCTTTAAAAAAAAAAAAATCACACAAATGAAACTGCAATTTCTCCTTGATATACTCCAGAGAATTAAGAATACCCAATGAACTGAAATGCTAAAATCACCCATGTTATTCCTTCAGAGCTGTCAAACACTGTTCCTCCAGTTTCATGAAAGAGAATTGAGAGCCGTTTTCTTGTTTAAAGGATCAGAACCCCTGATACTGTATAGGCACCCGTATCACAAAATCTGACTGCCACAAATGCCAGCAATTAGCATCATTACTGGCAGCATCTGAAAAGCAGCCAAATTCATGGAGACCGAACAAATCTCCCACCGCTCGGGTCGATCCTTCTGGGTCAAGGCTAACGCATACTCGTGGACCTTGTGGGGGAAATCTGTCACACCATTTCTCATCCTTCTGTGGCTAAGCCACTTCCACAAATGTCTGAAATATTCTAACTCCACAAAACTACAGGGACTTGGCACATTAAATATCAGGTCTCAGTTTAACATGAATTATTTTGTTAGATATGGCCGGGATAACAATTTAAGCCCAACACAATGATGGTCATGTCAGAATTAGGTCAGTCAGATGCTTAAATTCTTAGTGATGTGTCTCTGAATTGCCTCTTTTGGTGTAATTTTAGTATATACAGTCAAACCTTTGCCTGATAAACACAGACATAAACCCACACATTTCAGGCATGTTTCTGTGATGTCTTAGTTGGAATTTGCAGTATGCTAGGACAAAGACTACAGTTTCCCTTGACCTATATTAAAAATATCTAAGTGTTTAAAATATTATTCCTTTTGTTCATATGCCAATAACTCTAAACAATGCTCAATTCAACACATTACAAAAGCCTAAATAAATTTCAGTATGGCTTTACAGCTTCTTAGTAAATTAGGCATAACAGTTAGTAAACAGTTTTACTGAGGGCACTGTAAAGTTCTCACTCAGCTATGCAATAATAAAGGGACTCTGCAGTTCTTAAAAAACAAAACGGAACAAAACACAGAATTACAAATGTGCCATGGGAGTTTAAAAAATATATTTAAAAATCCACTGAAATCACGGAAACTAAGTATTGCACTGGGTGTAGAAAATTATTTTGGCATTGATTCGTTTTCTTCACATACCACAGAAATATTAAAGATGAAAAGTGCAGGGTTTCAGTTTGCAAGGCTTTGTTTCCAAATGTGCGATTTGTTCATTGTCACTGCTCAGGGGTGCGGGCACACACTGGAGTCATCACTCCACATTCCTTCCTGATGCTAATCTCATCACTCCACTCTGATATTTCCCAACAATAGTGGTCATCTAAATACTGTTAATCCTTTTAGCAGGCACTAATAATTATGAATTAGCACAAATAACATTACCGCTTTTTTCAAATAATTACATATATAATTGATGTGTCTTTAAAAAGTTGTTTACAGCTAATTAACCAATGAATAATTGTTTTCTCTTCCTGAAACAGGAGAAAGCTTATCTTGGAGTCACAGTTAAAAAGGCTGTCTCTCCCTTTTTAAAAACAGTTTTACAGATGTTGTTAGCAATTAAATCTGTTAAAACACTATTAAACCAAAATTTCTTTATTAAAGAGATTACTCAACCTAGTTGAATTGTTTTTTAAAGTACTAGATCATTTCAAATAATTTCCAATTTGGATGATCAGTGAATGGTCTGAACATACCAAGACCCTATTCTAAACAGCTCAAATCCTTTACTACCACAACACAGACGGCTTGTTGCTATATGACTAGTTTAATTGTGGGCTGTAATAAAGGTCATAATTAATATCCCAACACAGACACTAACAAACAATTTTAAATTGCCAGCATAATCAAATGATGCAAACATCTATGAGCTACAAAAGTTCATTGCCGCAACTGACAATTTCTTAATTGTATTCAGTCATTCATGGAAATTTTATTAACATCGAACTGATGTATCCTGCCCTTACTCTGTCACAACACCAGGGATCTAATTTCATTATTTTCCACAAGATTTGCTTGACTACTGCCATGATTCTAATATTGCTTTCGTCCAGATGTTTATGCTATTTAAATTAGGAAGAAAAGGCTTTTGGGTAAACACAATTAAACAAGTTTTTTGTTTTTGTTGTGGTTTTGTTTCTTTTTGGTTGGGATTTTTTCTTCCAAATTTAGTTTAACAAACTTCTTTAATTAATCAATATAGCTGCAAAGTAAACGTGTTTCCCCTCCGATTTTTTATGCTCATTCCCCTCTGAGTGCAACAAACATAAAGTGTCTGGCTCCAGCTATTTCTAAACGCAACAATCTCTTAACTTTTCACTTACATTTCAGTGATCATTAAAGTGAAAGATAGCAGCACACAACAACTGCACTTTTCCTACTCTTACTCTTAAATCAATCCCCCATATATTTTGAGCATAACAGAAACGGTTTAAATCTTCCTCCCTCCTTCCATGTTGTTACACCCCTGAAGTGGATCTATGACTGAAGGATAACCCGTATTTCTCATGTCTTAAGTGCTCAAAATATATGTGCAGCATCAACTGTCTCTGACAGAAGAGGAATCTGTATAGCTGGAACACCAGAATCCAAAGGAGAATTTTGCTTCTGCTTTTTGATCCCACTTGAATACATTAATTTTCTTTTCCTGTTGGACAACAGCATTTCATTCACATCCTATCTCATTCCTAGGAAACAACACTATATGTCTAAAGAAGGATATCCCTCCTTTTGTCTACTTGAAAGAAAGCTGGTTTCATATGAAAAGAGGAATTTTCACATGAAAGAGGAAATAAACATAAGCATACATTTTTATAACTCACAGTACCATTTTAGTAAGGTCTAAATGTGACCGAATAGTGAGTACACATTTCTACACCAGAGCCCATACACTTGAATATTATTTCTAACTGTGCAAAGCTTGGTAACTTCAGGATTCACTAGACAGTCTTTCAAAAATAAACTGACTTAAGACAGTATTTTTAAAGCATCCGAACTAGATTTTCAAACCAGCATTTTGTCAACATTAGTAAAAAGAATGAATAATTTGTGTGATTTCAGCCGACTGAAGATTCACACTGAACTGTGCCAGACAGTCATCAGATGCACTAAAAACTTACTGCTGTAATTAGTTAGCAACTGCTTTTATAATTCACAAGCACAAGGATATTTATAAATAACAGCAGCATTTTCTGCCCTTACAAAATGGTGCATTTATTCTGCGTGCAGAATAGAGGAGAAGAGGAGATTTTCACTGTGCAAATTCCTTTCCTCCCCAAAACTATGGCTGAAGGATGACACAGCTTGATTGATCTACACTATTAGTTCTTTTTGTCTGTCTTACATTTCTCTGGAGACCGCAATTCTCATTCCATCACCCACAAAATTTTAATGTGTGGGAGCACTAGGGAAGCTAAAAGTTAGATTTGGTTGTTGTTGATGCTGTTTTGTTTTGCTAAATTGTAGGAAGATAGTTCTCAGAGCTCTCAAAGCCCTCTGGGAGCCGTGCAGCAATGCAGTGTGTGTAACAGAGTAAGGCAAGCTTCCCATGGTAATGCTATTCAATACTAAATATTGTGCTTCTATTTTTCACTGTTATTCTTCTGTATGTGACTACAAATACGGTTGAGGCAGTAAGTTGTACTTACATATGCAGAGAATACACTGAAAACCCTTTAAAAAAATGATATGTTCACACTAATGAAGTATAACACACCCACTAGAAAATTAGCAAAACATTTCATATGCAGCAATTCATATGTATGTTCTGAAAAAGACTTCAAAA